>NW_015505611.1:345610-362753 GCF_001515645.1 Sinocyclocheilus grahami | reverse complement strand
GTTGAGAGTGTGATTTAAAAACTCAGAAAAAACCCCGATTTATGCCAGTTTTTTTTTTTTTTTTTTTTTTTTAGAAATCACAGTCTTGGTTTTTAATATTCTCTCTTTCTTGCTTCTTATAAATAGCTTCTGTTATATAAAGTGGTTGCTGGGGTGAAGTAGTTGGTTGTTAGGTGGTTGCTAGGATGTTGTGGGTGGTTGCAGGGTTTTTTGTCATGTTGCTAGTGTTTTGAGTGGTGTTGAGGCTGTTTCTGGAGGTTTGGTGTGGTTTTCTAGGGTATGAGTGGTTGTTAGCATTTGTGGTGGTTGCTAGGGTTTTGGGGTGGTTGCTGGAGGTTTTGTGTGGTTTTCTAGGATTTTAGGTCATTGCTAGGATGACTGGAGTTGTTCTTAGGTGGTTGCGGGTGGTTGTTAGCAGTTGTGGTGGTTGCTAGGGTTTTGGGGTGGTTGCTGGAGGTTTGGTGTGGTTTTCTAGGATTTGAGGTCATTGCTAGGATGACTTGAGTTGTTGTTAGGTGGTTGCGGGTGGTTGTTAGCATTTATGTTGTTTGTAGGGTGTTGTGAGTGATTTCTATGGTCTTTAGGGTGGTTGCTTAGGTGTTTGGTTGCTAAAGGTTTGAGGTGGTTTTCTAGGGTCTGAGGTGGTTGCTAGGGTGTCTTGAATGATTGTTAGGTGGTTGCGGGTGGTTGTAAGCATTTGGGATTGTTGCTAGAGTGTTGTGAGTGGTTACTAGGGTAGTTACTTAGGCATTTGGGGTGGTTGCCAAGGTGTTTAGGTAGTTGCTAGGGTTTGGGGTTGTAGCTAGGGAGTTTGGGGTGGGTTTCTTGGATTTAATGTGGTTGCTAGGGTGTCTGGAGTGGTCATTAGGTGGTTGCGGGTAGTTGTTAGCGTTTGGGGTTGTTGCTAGGGTGTTGTGAGTGGTTACTAGGGTTTTAGGGTGGTTGCTTAGGTGTTTGGGTGGTTGCTAAGGTGTTTAGGTAGTTGCTAGGGTTTTGGGGTTGTTGCTAGGGAGTTTGGGGTGGTTGCTAAGGTGTTTAGGTTGTTGCTAGGGTTTTGGGGTTCTTGCTAGGGAATTTGGGGTGGTTTTCTTGGATTTGAGGTGGTTCCTATGGTGTCTGGAAGGGTTGTTATGTGGTTGCGGGTAGTTGTTAGCATTTGGGGTTGTTGCTATGATGTTTTTAATGGTTTCTAGAGTTTTTAGGGTGGTTTTAAGGTTTGGGGTGGTTGCTAGAGCTTTTGGCTTATTGCTAAAGTGTTTTGGGTTGTGTTGAGGCTGTTGTGGGTGGTTTCTGGAGGTTTAGTCTGGTTTTCTAGGGTATGGGGTGGTTGCTTTGGTGTTTAGGGTGGTTGCTAAGGTGCTTGGGTAGTTGGCAGGGTTTTGGTGTAGTTGCTTTGTGGTTTTCTAGGGTTTGGAGTGGTTGCTAAGGTGTTTGGGTGGTTTCTAGGTGGTTTCTTGGGTTTTGGAGTGGTTACTAGGTGGTGTTGTGGGAGGTAGGTTACTGATTTCAGTCCAGTCAAATTAGACTTTTTTTTCTATTCTGATCAGTAGATATAGCTTCAGTATAAGTCTGTGGAATTTCTTTTTAGCCCATTTTATCGTCCATCAGGTGAAAGTTGTAAGTCTGATCACATAGACTACCAGCACACCTCTCACTTGATTTGAGGAATCATTCATGTCCAATTGCACAAGCATTGTGGGAAGAGTTATGTGCCGAAGTTTAATACTTGGGGTTTGTAGGTTAACTTTCCAGCATTTAACCGGATAGTTCATCCAAAAATAAACATTCTATCATCTTGTCCTTCCAAAATATCTTCTTTTCAGTTCTGCTAAAGAAAGTCAAAAAGGCAAACAGGTTTGAAATGTAAATCATTACAGAATTTTCATTTTTTGGTTGAACTATCCCTTCAAATATGGGTGATAGTAGTGCTAATATTTTTATTTCAAATATGTGCTGTTCTTTTGAATTTTCTTTTTGTCAAAGCATCCTAAAATATGTATATCATAGTTTTCATAAAAATATGAAGCATCTCAACTCTGTCAACAATGATAATAATAAATGTTGCCTGAGCAGCAAATCAGCATATTAGAAGGATTTCTGAAGGATCATGTGACACCGAAGAGCTTACTCAATATGTGAAACAGGCCTAACTCTCTCTGTTTTTCGCTTGATTCTTTAGATCTGTGTCTCTGTTAAACCTGCCGGTGAGTCTGCGTCCTCATAAGGTGAAAGGCCTTCTGGGACAGGGCATGTCCAGCGCCAGCCCATTCATCTACTCTCCAATCACAATGCACAGTCGAGGAGACGAGCGCTCGAAGAAAATCGGTGAGTTGTTTTTCTTCCCAGATCTCTCTTAAACTTCCTCTGTGTGAGTTATTGTTTTCTCTGAGACTTTAATTACGGTATATTAGCATGATCTTTGAGTTTTCACCTCACACACTGTTTATGTAGGCTGGTATTGCTCTGATGGGCTTCGGTAGCGATCTTAATTACTGTTAAAAGATTCTAAACTAAACGCACACCATTGTGCTTCCACGTGGTCTGTTTGATTCATGTTTATGACAGGTGCTGTCATTAAGTTGTCTCTTTCCCTGCTGGCAGTCGGAGGCGGCTGGAAGGAGTTGAAGTGTTTTCTGGATCTCTTAAGCAGCATCACACGGCACAGGCTCTATTATTTATGGACTTATTAAGGCAAATAGCAGAACACATTGCCACATTAAAAATACTATGCCAGTGTAGTTGTTTAAAAATTCAAACCATGGTGACTAGCTGGTACTGTGACAGTATTACAAGCTAAAACTGTGGTGCTTTGATACAGTATATACCATAGTATTTAATACCATAGTTCTCAAATGAATGTTCGATGAAATATACCATGGTATATAAATATCATAATCAAACAGCATCATGATATACATCAAAGAGTCGTGGTAGAGTGGTGGTAATACTGTGGTATTTGCAATGTTTTGATTATATTCATATACCATGGGATTTAGATAGTACTTCATAATTCTTTGATATATAAACCGGCTTAAATGTTTTGAAATCACTTATACCCTACCTGATCAAAAAAATCCAGTCTTTCACTCTGCCTGTGTCAATTTGAGTCTTGCTAAAGATTTAAATCCTTGCTGCCAAGATGCTTCTCTGTCGGTCACGGATTATGGAAAGTGAAACTTAAATCTATAGGAGTGCTTGGATTTATTCACGCTCATTAAAAATATTTATTAAAAGCTTCTTTCTTTTCAGATTCTTATTTACAGCATTAAATAAATAGACTGTATATTAACTTATTGGGAGACAACCATTAGTTCTATGTGAAATCAGACATTGAGCACCCCCATATAGCCAAATGGCATGATCATAACACCTCAGCGAATATTCGACTGTGCGATTGGTAGTCGAATCAGGCTCCTCCTATCGAAGCATTGCATCTTCGACTATTCGGGGTCACCCCTAATATAAATACATAATCAATCACAGTTTCATATCATATTTACATGGTATTCCAAGCATCTTCTAGTAGTTTATAGTAGTTGCTTTTGGTACTGGTTTGTAAGTGTGGTACTTTAAGGTACTTCAAGGAATGCCATGAAATACTGTGGTATTTGAATATAATTATCATACCGTGCCATGGTGTATATTAAAGTATCATAGTACAGTGCTGGAATTACTATAGTACTTTTGATATTTAGGTTTTATAATATTCCTATACCATGCAATTTTCATGTAGTACCTGTGATAGTTTGATATACATCATAGTGTTTAAATGGTATTTGCAATGGTACTCCAGTAATTTCATGGTACTTTTTGCTGCTTGTTTTTAGTTGTGCTACTCTGAGGTACTTCAACAAATACAATGGTATTTGAATATTATAACTGGATATATCAAAATTATGTGGTACAGCAAGTTTATCAGATGGTAATACTGTGGTTCTTTGAGAAATACCATAGTACAGTTCGATTTTTGTATTTATATTCAATGGTATTTTTTGAAGTACCGACTAAATACTATCTTAAATGAATACCATGAAATGTATCAAAGTATCATGTTACGGTACTGTATAGTTATGGTATTATTTTTCGAAATGGTAAGTAAAACAGATCACTGATGTACAAGAAAATACCATTTCATTTTCTATACTGTGTATATTTACATTTTTAAATGTAAATTTTTACATTGTGAAATTTACCTGCAATATCTGAGTGAAAACTGTTTCTATACCATTTTTTTTTCCCAGTGTAATTTTAACATTATATTTGCCTGGCAGGTTATAAAAATGGTGAAAAAATCTTTACATTAGATATGACTTGGCTCCCTTTCTGTTTTCAGTGGCGATGCTCTGCAAATGTGAATGACTCTTATGAGCTGTTTCTTTAATGATCCGTTCAGAAAGATTCTCAAGATATCAGTTTGAATCAGTCTGATGAACGCTTTACTGAATGAACTCATTGAATCAATGTGACTCACTCACTCCAAGTTTTTATTGTGTTCAGTGATGAACGTATCAAAATGAAGCATGTTTTGTGTACGTAAATGGATTCATTCGCCCAAAAATAAAACTTGTCATCATTTATTTTTTGGTCCATATAATAAAAGGATATTATAGTTTTTCTAAATATATTTCAATATAAGTCATACAGGTTTGGATCAACACAAGGGCAAGTAAATGATGACAGAATATTTATTTTTGGCTGAATTATCCCATTAAGGTTCTGAAACTTCAATTAGAATTATTAATGGATATCGTTCTTGTGAAAATGTGTTAAAGATATGTATTTGAGTGTTTATCTTTGTAATAAATACCACAGATTGGACATGTTACTCTCCAGAAAGTCTGTTTAGAGACTTTCCACATCCGAGAGAGTGATGACACACCTGATATCTGTGTCCAATAACCATTTATTTGCACACCCGTCTAGTAATCACCAAAGGCCTTCACCTCGCAGTCGCTCTCATATTCCTCCAACACTGTCTCAAATCCACGAAATCCCGTTTTCCTCATTTAGCAATTTCAATTATTCATTCCCTTCTTGCTTAACGGCTCCCACGCACTTTGCGATGTCAAACGTGGCTTGTAAACGAGCCGCATTATACAATCCTCCTTCTTGTTTGATTGGTACAAGCCCGCTTAATAATTTCCCAGAATGCCACAGGCAGGAGGAGGATGTGTCACGCCTGTCTCGAGGTAAGCCGAGCACCCAAGGCTAACGTCTCGGAGTCGCGCACATTCCCTGACAGAAAAATCTTTGGGCCGATGAAAAATGTCACTTGTTTGTTGTTTTGCCGTCAAGGCTCTATTGGTTTGAATATTTTATGTGGCGATGACGCGCCACACTAAATTTGGCCAGGCTGCATGTAATGAGCACCCAGGTAAACACTCCTCCGTTTGATTTGAGAACTGAAAAGAACGTTTGCATTGATTTTGGATTGTGTGTCTGTTTCTAACCCTGTGGTGTTGGTATGTAAGCTAGTTAGTGCGTGTTTGTGCCAAATCAACTAGGCTAGATGGTGTTTTCTTTGCTGTTCTGTTGCGCTCTTATTCTTGCCAGAAAGCAGTCTGACTCACTCACACACACACACACACACACACACCCCAGATGTCTCTGGAGAGAAGACCTTTATCAAAGCGAACAGCCTCCACAAACACACACACACAGGCAGGGCACACACACACACACACACACACACACACACACACCCCAGATGTCTCTGGAGAGAAGACCTTTATCAAAGCGAACAGCCTCCACAAACACACACACACAGGCAGGGATTGCGTGAGGTACATTTAGTCGTGCATTAACTAAATCAACAAGGTATATGTGCATAATTGTATTTGACTGATGAGAGTGAAGTAGGAAACGTTTTTGAAGCGTTTGTATATAACCTAATTATTTTGAGAAGTTATATTTTGTGTGCAGCTTGAATAGGGATGAGGGAAATCACAAATAAATGATCTGGTTCCATTAATGATCCGAGAAGAAATATTGGGAAGAAATGCAACTCCTTTGCCAAAATATGAGATAATTTTGATTAAGCAGTTCTTGTTGAAAGTGCAGACACTTTTTAATGACTTTTCATTGTCTTAGGGGTGGAATAATTCAATAATTGGCCTGCTGTGGAACACAAAATAAGATACTTTGAAAACGATTTTTCCATATAATAAAAGTCGATAGGCATGTAATGCCATTTTGGGCTTCTTTTTGATTCAATAAAACCTGGTCTATCAGAATACGTTTTAATTTTTTTTTTATATTGATTCCATTAAAAGAACCAGCCCATAAGACTCTTTTGTTCATGAATGTTTTTGATTTGCTAAAAAACTGACGCATAAGAATCATTTGATCTGTAGCATTTTAAATTCACTAAAAAGAACCAGCTTACAGTAAAGTAATCTTTAGTTTGGGAATCAGAAATGTCTTTGATTCACTAAAATGAACCAGTTATACGAATCATTCATTCTAAAATGTTTTCTAATAACAAAAAAGAATCCATTCATAAGAATCATTTGTTTCAAGAATTTGGAACGTTTTAGATTCGTTAAAAAGAATAGGCTTAGAAGAAGAATTTGTTCTGGTGTCTGGAATATTTTTGATTAACTGAAAAGAACCGGCTCATGAGATTCATTCATTCTGGAATGTTTTTAAATTAGCAAAGAGAATTGGCTCATAAAAGTCTCTTCTTCAGATTTTTTTTTTAATTCGCTTAAAAAAACTGGTGTATGAGAATCATTTGTTCGGGTATCTGGAATGTTTTTGATTCACTAAAAAGAACCAGCTCATGAGATTCACTCATTCCGAAATGCTTTTAAATTATTAAAATGAATTGGCTCATAAAAGTCTCTTCTTCAGGAATGTTTTTATTCACTTAAATGGGGGTTGGGGGCTGGAAGGTATTGGTTGATGTTTATATGATGCTGTAGATTCAGTTGTGCGATGCTTATTTAGTGTGCTTTACAATCCTGGCTCTGCAAAAAAGAAATCCTACTCATATCCCAGTGGTCCTTCTTGTACTACAGTACATTTATTTTCTTGCAGCGTTTAAACTCTAAACTCTGTTTACACACCTGTGATTCAATCTTTCGGACAGCCCACAGCTTTTTGGAGTGAAGCCATGGGTTCAGCCCAACACGAATCTCACACCTTGATCCAAATACAATTTCAGGAAGTTTCATTGGAATATTCTCAAGCTTTGTCTCTCTAGTGCTTTCCATTTTAGAAAGTTTGACAGCCACCCTCACAAAAGCTGAAAGCTTCCGTAAATTTTCAGGCGTCTTGGTTCTCTGGACAGAACCGAGAGTGAATTGTCAGCACTGAGGGGCATTTAGAGTTTCGGCCCGTTCTTCATTTCCTCTACCGCTCTCATTTCTGCCTGTGATCAGATATCAGAGTTAACAGCCGCTCTGCTCATCTGTCCAGCGCCGCGGCTGCAGACTAACAGAATATTTAATGCTCTGTGTAGTGCTTTGCCTTCCACGTCAGATTCTATAACCGAGATTGGTGTTTGCTGTAAAATAAAGGGGGTTATATAACAGGAGATGGGTTTTCCTATAATTGCACAGGCGGAGAATAGGTTTCGAGGCCGCCAAGTTCTGCCTGATTCTGTTTGCGTCTTGAATCATAAAACGAGAGCGATGTCTTTCTTGGCTACATTGGAAAGTCTTCGCAATGGAGGGAGGGGAGATTAGGTCTCTCTTGACGTAAAGTCAATTTCTTTATCTTACTGAGTGTGTGGAGTTTTGTGAGGTTCGTGATCAAATTCGCCGTGTAAATGGTCTCCTGGAAATGCCATTGATTTTAAATCAAGAGATCATTATTTCTGCAGACTAGTGCTCGATAAAACCATTAAACATAAGCAGGCTTCTTACATTTATAGTAGAACAAATGCAATTTATGTATTTAAAGAGTTTTGAGACTTATTGTGACTTTTCTTTACTTGTATCTAAAGCAGAATTCATACACTCTAAAAAATGCTGGGTTGTTTCAACCCAATGTTGGGTCAAATATGGACTAACCCAACTGTTTGGTTAAAAAAACTAATTTAAAAATGTAACCAAAATTTAACCCAACAGTTGGGTTAATCCATATTTGACCCAACATTGGGTTGAAACAACCCAGCATTTTTTAGAGTGTAACAACACACGCCATGCGTACTAAGCGTGCATTTCTTTGATCAAAAACACAGTAAAAACAGTAATATTGTGAAATATTATTGGAATTTAAAATAGCTGTTTTCTATTTGAATTTGATTTAAAATGCAATTTATTCCTTTGATGCAAAGCTGAATTTTCAGCATCATTACTCCAGTCTTCAGTGTCACATGATCCTTCAGAAATCATTCTAATATGCTGATTTGGTGAAAGATTTCTTCTTATTATCAATTATTATTATTATTATTTCATTATCAGTGTTAAAACCGTGAGTTTTCGAGTTTTTTTCCCCCCAGGATTCTTTGGTAAAGAGAAAGTTCAAAAGAATAATATCTATTTGAAATAGAATTGTTTTGTAAAATTATTAATGTCTTTACTGTCACTTTTGATCAATTCAGTGTTTTCTTGCTAAATAAAATTATTAATTTCTATAAAAAGATCTTACAGGCCCCAAACTTTTAAATGGCAGTGTATATATTCAGCATTTTGAGTAAATTCATTATTAACACTTTACAATACTTAAAATACAACATTGCTTTTCAAAGCTGAGTTTTGTACTTTCTTTCTCAGAGGTTTTGATTACTGTCTGGAAGGCCTGGGTTAATTTGCTCTCACAGTAGATCTTAAAACAGACTTTTCAAGTAGACCCAGATGTCGGGTGTATATTTGCACGTTTTAGTAATGAAAATCATGAAGTTCAGATTTCCTGAAATCATGATGTTCTCTGGAGGTGTGTAGTGTTAAACTCTCTTGCTTAACTTGATATTGACGGCTGTTTAATTTGGGACTCATTAGATGAAAAAACACATGGGTGTTGGCTGTTTTGATACAGATAAAATATTCATTATTTTATCAGAAATGGATGCGGTCGACTCCCTTCAGAGCAGAAAATCAGACTTCAGCCGTATCAGAGCAAACTCTCCAGCAGCCCGATGGAAAACTCAAACACTGTTCAATCTCAGCCCGATCCGCAGAGCCAAAACTCATTTTCTAAATGTATGACTTGTTGTGGTCCCAGTGCGCGTAGAGAAACCATCTGCCTTCAAGCTGCCTCTCCTACAGTGAATATATTTACTCTTATTCCCAGAGAAGAGACCAGCATCCTTCAGGTGTGTGTGAGATAGATGAGCCGAAGGGAAGTCTGTAGCTATTTTCGCCCATGCTGGATAGTTACGATTGGATTGACGACTTCTCCCAGACGCAAAAAAATATTCACTCATAGCCAATATGAAACTCGCAGCTTTGATCAAGATTTTGACTTCATTAACCTGTTGGGATTCAGTCTTGAAACTCTCGTCCATGTTCAGTCTGTTCATCGATCAATTGATCAAAAGTGACGGTAAAGACATTTTTATAAAGTTGATGGAATGATTTCTGAAGGATCATGTGACACTGAAGACTGGAGTAATGATGCTAAAATGTTCAGCTTTGCGTCACAGGAATAAATTATATTTTAAAATATATTCAAATAAAAAACAGGTTTTTAAATTTGAAACAATATTGTACTTCACATCAAATAAATGCAGCCTGGGAAATCATAAAAGCCCCCCCCCCCCATGTATATATATATATATTTTATGTATATTTGTCTACCATAATGACCCATTCCAGCTGTCAGTAGCATATTTTGAGTGATTTTTTTATGGAGTCTCTGATTATACTGCAGAGATCTCTGCTGTGATGCAAGCCAGCGCATCTGAATATTTGATATTCAGTCCAAAAGGAGCTTCTTTGTATGCAAAGGCTGTAAAACTGCTGGTTATGAGCCAAACAATTCTTCCCTCACCTCAAGGCTGCTATTAACAAAACACCCCGCCGCAATTTTAAATGGCACATTCAGAGATGAAAACAAGCAAGTTGCATTTAAAGATTCCCTGATGCAGGTCTAAGGTCCTCACCATTAAAAAAAACAAAACAAGTGCAAATGTGTATTTTCTTAATTATTAATTGCTTTGAAAAGATTTTTATGCATCTGTATTTCCACTTCTAACCACAAAGGCCATAATATGAAGTGCAGAATGGAATAAGATATTTGTGCAATGCAAAAATAATTAATCTAAACAGTTGTTTCCCTGTATCAGACAGGCTGTTTCATCACATCATTGGGTGATCTGGGTTTTGTTCATCTACTTTTTCATGAATGTTTGGACATTCTACTTCTTGTTCATACTGCTTTTTGCATACTATGGTAGGGATGTGTGCATATTCAGATGTGACTTATTATTTTAAGTATTATATATTAGCATTTAAAAAAGAAACTCATCAGCGTTAAAACAGTGGAAGCAAAGGTTTTCGAGTACAACAGGCCTGTGTAATTATCTCTGTGACATCTAGTGACCTTGTGTTCTCTTCCGAGTTATTCTGAACGATCTGATCTAAACTGTGCCTCTGGTAATGCTTTAATCTGACATCCAGATCTGTGAGCTTGACCGGAACTAACCAAAAAGAACAGAATGAGTCTAAGAATGTACAAAATGGTTGTGTGCTTGACAGTCATGCCGTTATTTCTGCAGTGCTAGATGTCTGTAAAGAACATGCAGTTAGGGCTGTGCAAAAAATCGAATGCGATTTTCATGCACATCTCGTCAGTAAAGCCGCTTCTGTGATTAGTAGTAAATCTCCAGCACGCGTTTTCAGATGGAGCGGCATTTACTACACAGAGCCGTAGATCACTGACAAGCTACGCAAAATCGCATTCAAAATCGCAGGCGATTCATTGCCGATTATGAACGCGATTTTGTGTAGCTTGTCAGTGAACTACGGCTCTGTGTAGTAAATGCCGCTCCATCTGAAAGCATGTGCTGGAGATTTACTACTAATCACAGAACCGGCTTTAAAATGAAAGTAAAGCGGCAACCCCTCACGGACGACTGCCGCACACAAAACACAAAATAAAGTCCATTGCTCATTATCAATTACTCCACCGGCCTTGCTCCGTTCCCACGGCTCTCGGCCCCGCCCCACTCGTCACAACAAATAATACACACGAGTCTAGTCCATCAATTAAAGTCTTGTAAAGCAAAAAGCTGTGCGCTTGTAAGAAACAAATTTATCAAGACTTTTTTTTTAACTTTAAACTGTTGCTTCCAGCTAAAATATGAGTCCTCTATTCATAATATTGCTTTTTCCAGTGGAAAGAAAAAGTTGTCTTGTCTGACAGCAGTGGATTGAAGAAACGGGAGGAAACGGTTTAGGGATTATAGACTCACAGTTTGGCCAGAAACAATGGTTTAAAATGTAAACGTTTCTTACAAGCATAGTTTTTCACTTCTCGAGATGTTAACTGATGGGCTGGAGTCATGTGGATTACTTGTGGATTATTGTGATGTTTTTATCAGCTGTTTGGACTCTCATTCTGACGGCACCCATTCACTGCAGAGGATCCATTGGTGAGCAAGTGATGTAATGCTACATTTCTCCAAATCTCGTATTTTCATGCCTTATAGTTGCATTTAGCAGATTAGAGCTACTTGATTAATATAGTTTACGTTTTGTGATGATACAAGCAGTCAGTATAGTGTGTGCATTAATGGTTTCTTTTCTTGTTAAATCTCCTGTCTGGTTTTTTCTTCAGGGTTCCACTAATGACAGCAGGCTTCATAATGCATTTATCATTTGCAATTTGACACATTTGCGAGGGCAACTGAAGGTTGAGCTGGACATAATGTAGGATGGGACTTGATTTAGTCCATCATGATTGTGCTTTGTTAGGCTGTGATATCATTGGCTGTTATTACACAGCTGTCTAGAATACTTGATTTTAATTGGTCACTCTTGGAATTAACAATCCCTATATTTATTTCATGTTGACTTGAAGTGAAATTGTTGCTGTTTAGTCTAGCATTTCATGCAGGTTTCCTTCAAGTGAGATGATTTTATCAGCTGTAGCGTGTGTTGATCCACCGTGGCTGCTGTCAGCGCTATCAGTTTATGAACTCAACCAGCCGTGCTGCTTTTGCCTGGTGTAACTTTCTGGAAATAGATATAGTAAACCGAAAAAGTACACGGTGTCTGAATGTCATTTCATCCGATATAACATTTGATCATTATTTTGTGGATCTATGAAGTCAGTTCTCCTCATGTTTTCATTTTCAGCACTAAATGTACTGTTTTATAATTCAAAACCTAGCAAATATATCTAATCTAATGCACTGACATTTGGACATTAAGTTTCTAAATGTTTTTTCAGGCTGCTGTATATGGATGTGCATATTTGTACTATATTGACTAGAAGGTGAGCTCTTGAGGGGTTCTTGTTCAGCATTGTGGTTGTTTTGTGGTTTTATGTGGAGTGAGGTGTATCTCACTGGGTAAACTGTGTTTTCAGAAGAGCCAAAGGGCAGATATCCTCCGTCTCTGAGCATGGACGAATCTCAGAAGCGGTGCAGGTGTCTGGAGTTGTGTGTCTTCCAGCGGAACAGCAGGAGGAGAGAGCTTTATCCTGTCTCCTAAAGGATGGCTATTGTAGGGAGAGAGAGATATCTCCTCCTCCATTACGCACGTAATGAGGCATTAAACACTCTTTAACATCTTTATCAGGACTTTGTCTCAGGCGGCCTCTCGGCCTGATGCTGTTTCAGCGGTTTGTACAAGCAGTCCAATTTTAGGAATACTTACAAATTAAAGGGACCATATCAGTGGAAACAGGATTTTTCATACTTCATACTAGATTTTTTCATATTCATTCATTAATTTGTTCATTCTGATACTTAAAATAAATAAAAATGCCTTTAAATACATAGTTTTAAAATGTATAATTAGTCATTTAAAATAGGTTTATTTATTTAAAATAAACAAATATATAATTAAAAAAGGAAAATACATTTTAAATAAGTGCATAATGATTTAACATTTATAATGAATAAACCATTATTTAAAATAATAAATTGTGAAATAAATGAATAATTTCAAATATATAAATGAACAAAAAAATGATACATTTTTATTGTATAATTTCTAATGAATGCATGTCATTTAAAATAAATAATTTAAAATGACCAAATATATATATATAAAAAAAAAATATATACAAATATTTTGTTTTTAATCCTTATGTAAAAAAAAAATTCTACAATTTACATAATCATTTATTTACTTAAATCATTATGCATTTAAGTTTAATTTAATTATTTTTAAATAATTAACAAATATGACTAATAGATGATTGCAAGCATAGGCCTTTTTTATATTTTAATCTATTTTTAGTATCTACTTTTACTAATTAGCAGCACTGTAATGTAGGAATTAATGCAATAATTCAATGTTTGTTTATTGGTCGTCTTGACTCATTTATATGTCACATTTTGCATGCATTTATGTATGAGTAGTAGTATCACGGTGTGTGTGTTGCATGTGGGTGAACAGCTGCTCACACGCTGTGTGCCTGCTGATAATCAGCACTTTCTAACGAGCCAATTCATCTCTCGTTAACATTTGTTATGACCTGCAGGAGTTCCCACGCGGGGAGTTCTCACTCTCCCATGATTTTCAGACTGCATGTGCAAAACTCTCGCTTCCCCAGGTCTGTAATGTAGCCACTGGGCTGTTGTCTTAGTGGTCAGGCAGCATTGCAATTGGGAAGAGAGCCGTGTGAAAAAGGTGCTTGATAGTGAACAGATGAAGGTTTTCTCGCTTTCCCCACTCACTGTAAAAGCCCTGAAAGCTTCCTGACCCCTACAGATGGGATTCGGCGACAGTGACAGGTGCATCCATCCTGCGTCTTGGGTCTAGGTCCGCATACGTCTTCACCTGCCAGATCTCAACACCACTTAGAGTGGTTTATTGCGAGGCCACGCTCAAAAGGGCAAATATTTGACGTGCTTGTGTATGTGGGATGTCCACAGCAGACCCACAATCCCTGTTTGCTAAGCTGTAATGGACAAAGACACAGTGTGGGGCCATATAATGACTGTCGGCCTGCTGGAGACAAACACACACCAAAAAGCACAGGTCGTATATAAAGACATTTTAGCACAGAAACGTCTAATGTAGGCTAGAAGGGCTTCTTAATTAGATTGCTCTGACATTTGCAATTGTATGACCTTGGGCATGTTGGGAATGGCGTATTGGAAGTAGTTTTAGTATGCGTACTGTATTTTCTGTATGCCCTACTACAATTTTCCAAAATATGATGTATGCAGAGCACACTGCACTACCACATCTCACAATGCAGTGCTCTCAACTTGACCCTTTATATTTTATTTGCCCTTATTTGATCAGACTCTCATTTTACACAAAACTGTAACAATACAAGTGCATATCTGAATTATGCCATTAACATTTCATTGAAATCATTATAATTGCAAATTAATATCTTTATCAGCACTTTGTCTCAGGTGGCCTCGAAGCCTGATTATGTTTTAGCGGTTTGTAAAAGCAGTCCAGCTTTAGGAAAACATATTAGTGGAAACTGGAATTTTCAGATTCTTTTTGTATTTATAACACTTATTGTATGCAGATAGAGTGTTTTTTTTTCTTTAATTTAAAATAATTTGTTAAATTAATTTTTAAATGATTTATTTCAGAGCGCAGTGGTGGCCTGTGAGTGTTAACCCATCCCTAACAGCTTCGTACACTTATTTAAAAGATATTTCACTCCACTTGTAGCATGCGCTCATACACTCAGGGCTGCATAATAGTAAAGCGTTCTGCTTTTGTGTAGCTGCAGAGGTTTGAAGAACATGAAGTTCAGCTCAATGCGAGTCATTGAGGAGAGCTCCTCACTAATGCAGAGCAGCACTGATACAGAATTGATGGTGAATCTCTGTGGAGGTTTCGTTTGGAGAGTTGAGTCAGCTACACTTGAGCAGGGTTTCCTGTCGTCTTCAAGAGCAGCTGTCACATGAGTGTGTGAGTCACTGCCGAGGGACGTTAATGCAGAGTGTGCTTGTGTATCGTATGTACAGAGATCTGGATTAGAGGAAAAAACAAAAAAAACATTGCTTTCTGGACTGATGACTGATTGGTCATCACAAGGGCTCTTTCTTTTATTTGTTCTCTGTGGGTGTCTTTTGAACAGTGGAGCTCAGTGAAAAATCGTTGACATCCAGAAGATTCTATTTTATAATAGAAAACAATTATTTTGGATTGTAATAATATTTTACAGTATAATTGTTTTCTGTGTTTTTGATCAAATAAATGTAGCCATGGTGAGCATAAGTATTGAAGCCTGTTGGTACCATGGGAAAACATTAAAAAGTTAATTGTGGCTTTTTATCTCATAGTTTAGTCTGTTTTCTTGCAATTCTGCATTTATATCTCACAATTCTGCATTTATAACTCACAATTCTGTGTTTATATCTCACAATTCTGTTTATATCTCACAATTCTGTTTATATCTCACAATTCTATTTATATCTCACAATTCTGCATTTATTTCTCACAATTTTGCATTTATTTCTCAATTCTGCATTTATATCTCACAATTCTGCATTTATATCTCACAATTCTGTGTTTATATCTCACAATTCTGTGTTTATATCTCACAATTCTGTGTTTATATCTCACAATTCTGTGTTTATATCTCACAATTCTGTGTTTATATCTCACAATTCTGTGTTTATATCTCACAATTCTGTGTTTATATCTCACAATTCTGTGTTTATATCTCACAATTCTGTGTTTATATCTCACAATTCTGTGTTTATATCTCACAATTCTGTGTTTATATCTCACAATTCTGTGTTTATATCTCACAATTCTGTGTTTATATCTCACAATTCTGTGTTTATATCTCACAATTCTGTGTTTATATCTCACAATTCTGTGTTTATATCTCACAATTCTGTGTTTATATCTCACAATTCTGTGTTTATATCTCACAATTCTGTGTTTATATCTCACAATTCTGTGTTTATATCTCACAATTCTGTGTTTATATCTCACAATTCTGTGTTTATATCTCACAATTCTGTGTTTATATCTCACAATTCTGTGTTTATATCTCACAATTCTGTGTTTATATCTCACAATTCTGTGTTTATATCTCACAATTCTGTGTTTATATCTCACAATTCTGTGTTTATATCTCACAATTCTGTGTTTATATCTCACAATTCTGTGTTTATATCTCACAATTCTGTGTTTATATCTCACAATTCTGTGTTTATATCTCACAATTCTGTGTTTATATCTCACAATTCTGTGTTTATATCTCACAATTCTGTGTTTATATCTCACAATTCTGTGTTTATATCTCACAATTCTGTGTTTATATCTCACAATTCTGTGTTTATATCTCACAATTCTGTGTTTATATCTCACAATTCTGTGTTTATATCTCACAATTCTGTGTTTATATCTCACAATTCTGTGTTTATATCTCACAATTCTGTGTTTATATCTCACAATTCTGTGTTTATATCTCACAATTCTGTGTTTATATCTCACAATTCTGTGTTTATATCTCACAATTCTGTGTTTATATCTCACAATTCTGTGTTTATATCTCACAATTCTGTGTTTATATCTCACAATTCTGTGTTTATATCTCACAATTCTGTGTTTATATCTCACAATTCTGTGTTTATATCTCACAATTCTGTGTTTATATCTCACAATTCTGTGTTTATATCTCACAATTCTGTGTTTATATCTCACAATTCTGTGTTTATATCTCACAATTCTGTGTTTATATCTCACAATTCTGTTTATATCTCACAATTCTGCATTTATATCTCACAATTCAGCATTTATATCTCACAGTTCTGCATTTATATCTCACAGTTCTGCATTTATATCTCACAATTCTGTTTATATCTCACAATTCTGCATTTATATCTCACAGTTCTATGTTTATTCCTCACAATTCTGTTTATATCTCACAGTTCTATGTTTATTTCTCACAGTTCTATGTTTACAGGTGCATCTCAATAAATTAGAATGTTGTGGAAAAGTTCCTTTATTTCAGTAATTCAACTCAAATTGTGAAACTCGTGTATTAAATAAATTCAATGCACACAGACTGAAGTAGTTTAAGTATTTGGTTCTTTTAA
>NW_015505611.1:341546-345591 GCF_001515645.1 Sinocyclocheilus grahami | reverse complement strand
ATTTATATCTCACAATTCTATTTATATCTCACAATTCTATTTATATCTCACAATTCTATTTATATCTCACAATTCTATTTATATCTCACAATTCTATTTATATCTCACAATTCTATTTATATCTCACAATTCTATTTATATCTCACAATTCTGCATTTATATCTCACAGTTCTGTTTATACCTCACAATTCTGTTTATATCTCACAGTTATGTTTATATCTCATAATTCTGCATTTATATCTCAGAATTGTGTATTTATATCTCACAATTTTGCATTTACATCTCACAATTCTGTGTTTATATCTCACAGTTATGCATTTATGTGCATTTATATCTTGCAAATTCTGAGAATTGTTTGATAAAAACTGAATTTCAAGAAAAAAAAATCCAAATTGTGAGATTTAAAAAGTCACAATGAAATGAAATAAAATTAATAAATTATTTAATTAAGTTTCTTGGTTAGCATACGAGACCTTTTAAAAAAAAAAATCTTACTGGCCCCAAACTTTTAAACAGTAGTGCCCATAATTTATTGATATCTCTTTATATGTAATTTATTAATATCTCTCCTCCATCTCCCTTCCACTCCAGTTCCATGTATGTTTCATGTTATAATGTATCATACAGCTTCAAGTCAGTGTCTCCTTTAGGTCCTTGTGTGAAGATAGCTCTAGAAACTGAGGTGATAATTTGAGTTTCTTTGAGGAGGGATTTCTTTCTTCTTCACTGTTTCTCTGTACGTGGCATAGAAGAGCTTAACAAACCCCCATCTCATATATCTATCACAAGTTCACTTGTTTTTTCTTTTCCCAATTTTACATTATTTAGTGAGTTCAAGTAAATATTTGATTTATCCTGCTGCTGATTAAACTGAACCCTTGAGCCAACAAAAAGTTTTCCTTTTCAGATGATTTTGCCCAGTCCGAACAAACTATAGGTTAATATTAAGCAAAGGTAAAAAAGCCTTTAACTCTTTATTTTTATGACACAGTACTGAGGTAAAATGAATTGCGATGGCTGTTGCATGTTGACCTAAACTGCCAGATTTCAGACTCAGCAGGTGGATTTGTCTGTGTTCTCATCCTCTGGTCTCCATAAGCAGAGCCACAGGGCCTTTGTATGGCATCCAGCTCAAATGAAATGCTTAAACCGCCTCGTGGGCTTCTCCCTTAAGGGGGATATTACATTTAATTGGCCTGGCCTGGCCTGTCCTGTTCCCTTCTCATCATTTCAGAGGTCTGTGCTGTCTTCTGATGCATTAATCACATGGAAAACTGTCTCCCACACCGGGCTTCATAGCATCTATATTAAAGAAGCTCCTTTTTCAACCCTGCTTTAATTTCCCTCAGGAGTGAAGCCTGGCGTTTACTCTGTGTCAGTTCAGTGTAGCCCAACAGTGCGTTCACGCTGGATTTATGTACCAGTTTGTAATGGATTATTAGATTCCTGATGGAAATGGAAAAATACAGTGTTTGGAAGAGAAAATCCATGACGATTTGAAGACACTTGAAACTATTTGCCCTAAACTAAAGGGGTTTCTTTAAAGGGAATAAAGGGGTGGCTATTACTCTCTCTCTCTCTCTCTCTCTCTCTCTCTCTCTCTCTCTTTTATTTATTTATTATTAATTTTTTTATTTACCTTTTTATTTTGACTATTATTTATTAACTTTTATGTACTTGTTTGATTAATTTATTTAACTTATTTTTTATTTTATTTAGTGTTACTTGTTTATTTAAATTTCGGATTTACTTTTATTTACATTTATTTACTTTTATGTACTTGTTTATGTATTTATTTATTTTATTTTTATTTTATTTACTTTCATTTGCTTACCTTTACATACTTGATTGGTAATTAATTTGTTTTATTTTCTCATTTTATATGTTTACTCTTATTTGCTTTCATTCATTTATGCACTTTTATTCATTTACATCTTTATTTTAAATTTATTTTCTTGTTTAATTTGCAATTTATTTACTTGTTTATTTTACATATCACAGCTTATTCCTATCAATATCACTTTCTTCTTGCATAAATTATTTCAATATTTCATGTTCATCATTATTTAGGTATTTGGTAAGTAGCTGTGTGGAAAAACCTGAATAATGTACAAAATGAACTCCCTGCTTTTTTTATTTTATTTGATTTATTTCTGTTTGTCTGTCTGTAAAAATAAAATTAAAATAACTGTGTGAAAAAACAGCTGTGTGAAAAAATAGCTGTCTGTCTCTGTTATATAGTTATTTTTGTTAGAAATTCAACCCCCAAATAATTTGATCTGTTTATTCAAGTAATTTTTTCTTTATTTTTATTTAAACTCACCAGCAAATTAGGCATTTCACAATGAAAACCATTTCTTTTTAGCTCCAGATTCATGGAATTGATGAGAAATGTCAACAATAACCATATTTTAGAGGCGATGGACAAGAATAGATACAGTTGGTTTTCATTCTTTGAAAATAATTCATGTGTTCTAAACTCCATATGGCCTTCAGCGGCGGATGATTATTAGTGTGAGACGGGGCTCTGGTTAATTTGAGCGTGAAATCTGCGAGCATACTGTAGATAATACAGTGAATATATCTCCTCCCGAGGGAACGAGGGGCCATTGTTTGGAAACGCTTAATCAGTATCAGACTCTGTCTCTGGATTAATGGAAAAGCTCAGTGCAGTAACTCCAGTTCACTAGCTTCCAGCTCTGGAGGATTTGCTCAGAAACATAGAGCAAAATTCAGCTGAAGAGAATCATATAGTGTTCCTGTTGCTTAACTGGTAGCAACCGTAGTGCTAGGAACACCAAGGTCATGGGTTTGATTTTGGTCGTCATTTATAGAGCAGTGCATGCAAGCATATTGATCAGGCCTGTCAACATCAATGAATCATCTTATATTTAAGAGCTTAATGCTTTTCGTTCTTTATGCATTTATACAGTGTGCTGCTTTTCATTTATGTGTGTGTGTGTGTGTTGCAGATTTCCAGTGGGTGCAGGGCGACGTGTGTGAGGTGCAGTTGATGGTCTATAATCCGATGCCATTTGAGCTGCGGGTCGAGAACATGGTAAGCATACAGTATTTGATTTAAAAAATATTTGATGATGTTATAAAATGAAATAATAAATTTGTTTGGGGCTTGACATTAACACCTGCCAAATGCGGGAGGATTTCAGCAGTGGGTGGGTAACAAGGTCACTCCCACTAGCCACTTTGTCGGGCTAAATTTTATATACAGTAACAGAGCTTGACATTAATTCTTGTCTGGGACAAGTGGGTTTTTTGAAAGGGCAAGTGAAAGAAGAGAATTTTACTTGCCCGGCCGGACAACAAATCTGATTAAAACTTCTAATTAGGGAAGCACCGAAATTTCGGCGAGATTCGGTGTAAACGGTAGTGTTGGGTTCGAGTCCGAGTCTTTAATCAATCGAGTCCGAGTCAAGTCTGTTTGAACCATTAAAGGAGAAACAGTCAAAACAAATATGTCTTAGTTTAGCTCATAATGAAAAATATTTATATTTATCAATGTTTTGAACTAAAAAATATTACTTGAAAAATAAAACAAATAATGGTAAATTTAATTGGCTGAAGTACTGCTTGAAGTACTAAGTGACTAATAAGTCACAGCCAACTCACACCTGTTTTATTTTTGAATGCATTTATAGTTACATTAATTACAATAAATTACATTATGTAAGGAATAATTGATGACGGGCCGTTGAATTATTAGAAAATAATGCACACCCAAGGTGATTTTGGACCCATAAAAACGATTGCCTCAAAGATGTTAGAAAAATGATTTTTCTTTGAAGCTAGAAACTGCCACTAATACGAAAGCAAAAAATAATAAACTAATGTAATAAACCATTCTCAAGCTTACTGAAGGCAAGTAAACACTCCAAGTATTACTTACAAGCTAAATGATAAATACATATATTACTCAAAAATACAAATCAAATAGTTTTTTTTTTTAGTTTTTTCAAGTTTTTCAGATAGTAGCCAAGTAAAGGCTTCTAGAAATAGCCTACTACAGACATTTCATGAAGTAATAAAT
>NW_015505611.1:340470-341387 GCF_001515645.1 Sinocyclocheilus grahami | reverse complement strand
AAAGCAAAAAATAATAAACTAATGTAATAAAACATTCTCAGTCTTACTGAAGGCAAGTAAACACTCCAAGTATTACTTACAAGCTAAATGATAAATACATATATTACTCAAAAATACAAATCAAATAGTTTTTTTTTTTAGTTTTTTCAAGTTTTTCAGATAGTAGCCAAGTAAAGGCTTCTAGAAATAGCCTACTACAGACATTTCATGAAGCAATTAATGTAAAAATAATCTTCACTGTATACATTAAATATAGATGATTCTTATTCAAGTTGATAAGTGATTCAGTCAAGAGCAGTGAGTGATTTTCTCCTTTTCTTTTGTTTGATTAACATTTATGATGCAGTCGGCGGCTGCAGGTTTACGCTGTTGCTTTAAGATCTGACGCATAGATCAAATATTTTGACACATCTGTATTTCTCCCAACTGTTCAAGTTCACTTAAGACAAAACCGACTGCATTTACATGAATAGACTCCAAGACGGGCGTTTTGACATAACTTTTCATGTAAGCGTGTAGCAATAACAGAACTTAAGATAACTTAAGCGAAAGAGAACTCTGCATTCGCAGGCTGACTGAGAGGTACGTTCACATATCGCGCCTTTTGCACGTTCATGTTCGTTATTTCAAATGTAGACATGCGGCAGGCGCGCTAATTTTTCGAAATAAAAACATTTAAACTAATTTTTTTAATTAGCAAATTTGACATGTTATACAAGAGTTAAAATGAGTTGTTAATATATATTTGAATTAAATATTTGAATTTATTGAAAGTATATATTGTCAACGTTGACAGTTTTTGCTCGATTTGGTTAATGAAAATACCGTATTGGCCCGAATATAAGACGACCCCCCTTTTCCAGATGTGCCTTTTGGAAAAAGGCTTTTTAAAAAACAAATCTTGTTTTTTCTCAGTA
>NW_015505611.1:336945-340192 GCF_001515645.1 Sinocyclocheilus grahami | reverse complement strand
AATCACAGTAGAACAGTCGCACATGTCTGAGCAACACACAGCGGCGCTTCCACACTGAATGATTTGCGTTTTTGAATTTTGAATCATTTGAGTCAATGATTCAGTGGTCCGTTCAATCTTGAATGAACCAGCAGTCTGAACGAATCGTTTGAAGATGTATGATACTTTCATAGTAGCTTATCTTAATTTTTTTCAACATTTCATATTTGTATATTTAAAAAAAAATACTATTTTAAAACACCAAGCTCACAAGATTATTTATGCTGTTATAATTTTGCAGTGTATGCATTCGTGCTACATTTCATTTACATTGAACTGTCTGTGTAAATGCATCTGAATGCCACTCCATTCACTTCTTTTTCTTCTGCAGTGGAAAGATCAGTTTTGTAGATACTGATTTCATTTGATTGGTAACAGCCCTATATTGTCGTCTTGTATTAAGTGAAATTATTAATAAAATGTAAGAATTTGATACAAAAGATGATGCATGCATTTAATATGGTTAGGGAAAAATGCCCTTTAATTAGGGTAAATTTAAATTTAAATCAAATTAAATAATATAATTATATTCATAGTTTTACTTTTGTTTTTAATTTTTGTAATTTATTGTTTTTTTATATAATTTTATAAAAAAAATATTTTATTCATAACTTTACATATACATATTTTTATTTGTGTATTTTATTTTACTTTTTTAATTGTTTTTATTTTGTTTTATTGCAGTTATTTTTTATGAAATATATTTTTCTGTCATTTAAATTATTATCTGTACGGCCAAAAATGATAGAGCATTTTAAGTTCTTATTGCTGCTATCAGGAAAAAATGCTAAATTGTATTTTATTTTTTTTATTATTTTTTTTTTAACTTTTTGTAATTAAGCATGAGAAAAATGAGAAAAAGAGAGGGAGTCCATTATGCACACTCACATCTTCATCTTCATTTAGAAGAGAAGAGACATTTAGCTCTCTAAGTGCATGTGCTCTTTGGTTTAATTACTTTTGCAAAGATTCAGAAAACCTGTGCTTGACACTTTAATGTCCGAATTATGGTAGAAAATAAGATCTTACATCAGAACCCTGCAGAGGCTTTATGGTGTTACTCTTTATGATGATCGCTGTAAGAGAAAATGCTAGAAACAGATTTGATGCATGAGCACTTATATTTGAAGCATTGAGGTATTGAGCACTATGGAGATCTCTTTAAAAAATTCATTGCTTAATTTATAGAGGTTTTGTCCCTATTTATGGCATTTTGCTCTCAGTGAGGGCAGAAAAATTGTGTTGGAAACTTGTCACACTGCACCTAGTCAGGGCACACGGTGTGTTCATTGTGTTGCCAAGCAATGGGATTGTAATGCAAATCTCATTGCCAAAAATATTTTTGTGTTTTCCTCTTTACATATTAACTGCACTTTAGAGTTCGACCCAGACAGCTGAAATGAGACTGTGCCGCTTATTGGTGGCTTGAGGGCCATTTAGGCCGTAGAATGTCACCCCGACCTGCCCATAATGGCAGGGGAATGGAGGCAGAAGCACACTGAAAAGATGGGGACGGTTTGTGTAAATGTGAGAGAGGGGTTACAGTGTCTTCCTAACACTATAATGGGCCTCTCATATGAGACCGAATTATCAGAATCCAGCCATGTGGAGACGCTCCTAAGAAACCAGCGTAATGACGTATAAAATGCTGGCTCTTCTAGTGCTGCTTTGTTGTGTGCTTTCTACATAGACAGCTGCCATCTGAGAGGCTGTTCATGTCAGAAACATTCTCGTTTTCCACCTGAGCTGTTTATTTTTGGTCATTACAAGGCATTTGAGCCATTTTTATTTATTTAAAATATTTGTATAAAATTATAAAATAAAATCAGTTTTATTTTATATGTATTTTATTCCTTATTTTAATCTTGTTCATTTTTATTATTATTTATATGTTTCTCTTCTTGGTATTATTGCGGTGCCTTAGTATTCTATTCTATTCTATTCTATCTTAGAATTTTATCAACGTTTCTTTCCATTGAGGTGCATCAGATTTAATTTTTTTTATTACAAATATTTTTTATAAAATTACAAATAAAAACAGTTTTATTTTATTTCATATTATTTCTTTTTTTTATTTCCTTTATTTGCAATTGTAATATTGTTTTTAATTTTTGTATTTTATATTTTCCTTTTACTCGGTTTATATATGCTTTTACTCGATTTATTTTTGTATTTTGTGTTTTATTTTATTTTGTAATGTTTATATTTTGCTTTGTTGTAGTTATTATTGTTATTTTTTCAGTCATTTCATATCATTTTCAAAAATATAAAAAAAAACTCACGGCAATACATCCTTAACATTTCACATCTATAGCAGACCAGTGATGCCTTAAAGCGCTCTCTAGGTAGGCAGCTTGCTGAGTTTTAGAACAGAGCTATATTTGTATTCTCCAAAGGAGCTGAATACTCACTTTTCATCTAAAAAACTCTTTTAGGAGCAATTCAGGGGTGAAGTTCTTTTCTCAAGGGTAGGATAGTGATGGAGCAGGTCTGTGATTATAGTGACTGTTGGACTGAATCTACTGTCTTTATGTTAGCAGCTCTGATCCATAACCATTAGAGCATCACACCCGCAGACTCAGGGCACAGGTGTGTGCTCCAGCTAGAGGTTAAACTCCAATCCAGAAGGGGTTTTTGTCCTTTCTCACCAGGGATGGACTTAACTGTAGATGTGTATTTGTGTTAAAAGAAAAATGATTGCATAGGTGAGTTGTGTTCTCCAGACATGCCCAGATCTGCCCCAGATGGGATCAGCATGAGACCCTATAAAACTCCATAACCTGTGTCAGACGGCACCGCGGATGGTGCCAGGATGAACCAGTGTGACCTTACTGCTGACCTCGTGTCAAGCACACTATACATCCAATATATCTCAATGTTGTCTGTTCGTTCAGCATCTTCATGGCTACTAGGCCTATACGTTTTTTTAATATATAATAAATAATAACAAAAAATTATATAAAATAAATAAAAAAATACATTTATTTAAATTATCAAATGTTTTTATTGATTTTAAAGATGTATTTTTAATATTTAATAATTAGCAGTATTTGTATTATATTATATTGTATATGTGTATATATATATATATATATATATATATATATATATATATATATATATATATTATAAAAATATATATATATATATATATATATATATATATATATATATATATATATATATATATATATATATATATATGTAT
>NW_015505611.1:333557-336771 GCF_001515645.1 Sinocyclocheilus grahami | reverse complement strand
TAACCACGACCTCGCCCCTCCCCACCCCCCAACCATTCGAATTTCTGTAGGCGGGAATTATTTGTAATGATATTCCGATGAGCCGCTTTGTGATATCACAAAGCCCGGAAACCAAACGCTGTAGTCCAAACGAGCCGTTTACTGTAGTTCTTGAAAACGAAATATCTCCCTTTGGAGTGGACTTTGAGATTTGTAACTTTCTAGATCTTTTTTATGCCCAAACATACACACTACACACTGACTAAAATTAAAAAAGTGAAAAAGCATAATAGGACCCCTTTAAGATTTATAATATACATTTTTTTTATTGATTTTTAAATTGTTTTTTTTAACATTTGTTTATTTTTTATGAATTTATACATTTTATTTAATGTAAATGTAAATATAATTGTATTTATTTTAAATTTATTTTAAAATGCTTTATAAACTTTCTTTTTATTTATTTTTATATTTATGTATCAATTTATAAAAAAAAAAATCAGTTTAATACCAATAAATAAAACAATTCAATAAATAATAATTATTATGATTTTTAAATTGATTTATTTAAAATGGATTTTTTTATTTATTTAAAATGTAAATGTTTTTTTAAATGTTTTTTTTACTTTATTTTTTATTTATATTTATATATCTATTTTTTCTTTATTTTAACACTTTTAGTTTAATACTAATAAATAAAACCATTTAGTAAATAATAATAATAATAATTGTTATTATTATTATTATTATTATTATTATTATTATTTTATTGGTATTAAAGTGAAAACAAATCAAATTATGATAAATTCTGTCATTAATTACTCATCCTTGTGTTCTTTCTTACATGGAACACAAAAGGAGATGTTAAGCAGAGCGTTCATGCTGCCATTATGGATAAAATAAATAATTCTACTATATACTACTGACTGCTGTGTACTCTGTGATTGTGTTTGGCAGGGTCTGTTGACATCAGGTGTAGATTTTGAGTCTCTTCCTGCTGCTCTGTCTCTGCCAGCGGAGTCTGGCCTCTATCCTGTTACTCTGGTTGGAGTTCCTCGCACCGCAGGCAACATCACAATCAACGGTAAGCTTTACAACACCTTAAACACAACATAAAACTGCAATTTAACTTCCGAAATCTGAACTGAAACTGATTATTCAGCGGGACTCATGAATATGCATTCAGTTTTTGTTTCTTATAGTATAATGTGCATATAGAGTAAATACTGAGTACATTAAATAGGGTGCTAATATTAAATTGTAGGTAAATGGGGTTCAGTTGGACTGCATCAGTGCTAAAAAAACAAGACCAGTGAATATTCTTTTATAAAATGGAGAAACAACTGAACATTTAGGCCCAATCCCAATTCTACCCCTTAGCCCTTCCCCTTACCCCTACCCCTCTGTTTCGCGCATTCACGTGAAGGGGTAGGGGTGTCTCAATTCTCTTTTGGTCGGAGGGGGAGGGGTAGGGGAAGGAAGAGCTTTCGGGACCACACTTCAAATGAAGGGGTATGAATTATCTCCGCGTAAACCGGCTTCAGGGCCGACATGGCTGCCCGAGCGAACAAAAATACACATAAATGTAAGCAATTTTGGCTTTAATAAAGATTTTAATGAAAAGTAATCATTTGTTTTATGTTACATTCAATTGTGAGTTCATATTTATGGTCATGTTACTCAAAGAAATGTTTGCAAAAAATCGCTAATATTTGCTAACTAACGTTATAGAGTAGACTGCACGATAGTGCCACAACATATTTTCATGTCTGATCAGGGCTATAACCACTGTAGACATTGAGGAGGGCTAGTCCCCCCAATAATTAGAAAATCGCTAAACTCTTTTCTCAAATATTGCCAATTCGAGAGAGAGAGAGATGAAAGTTGCGTGTTTGCGCGTCTGTGCGTTTCTCTTTTTTTAGAGTGAGTTTACTTAATAAACAGAGATTTTATCCTCTTGTTGCTGGAAAATATAATGTTGCGATTCAGTATTTAAACTGTTATTAATAAAAGTCGTGGGGCAGCGTTGACAAGTTTCTTTGCTCCTGTGTGTGTGTGAGCTGCGCGATCTCTAATATATGTGTGTGTGTGTGTGTGTGTGTGTGTGTGTGAGCTGCGCGATCTCTAATATATGTGTGTGTGTGTGTGAGCTGCGCGATCTCTAATATATGTGTGTGTGTGTGTGAGCTGCGCGATCTCTAATATATGTGTGTGTGTGTGTGAGCTTCACAATCAACGGTAAGCTTTACAACACCTTAAACACAACATAAAACTGCAATTTAACTTCCGAAATCTGAACTGAAACTGATTATTCAGCGGGACTCATGAATATGCATTCAGTTTTTGTTCCTTATAGTATAATGTGCATATAGAGTAAATACTGAGTACATTAAATAGGGTGCTAATATTAAATTGTAGGTAAATGGGGTTCAGTTGGACTGCATCAGTGCTAAAAAAACAAGACCAGTGAATATTCTTTTATAAAATGGAGAAACAACTGAACATTTAGGCCCAATCCCAATTCTACCCCTTAGCCCTTCCCCTTTCCCCTACCCCTCCGTTTCGCGCATTCACGTGAAGGGGTAGGGGTGTCTCAATTCTCTTTTGGTCGGAGGGGGAGGGGTAGGGGAAGGAAGATCTTTCGGGACCACACTTCAAATGAAGGGGTATGAATTATCTCCGCGTAAACCGGCTTCAGGGCCGACATGGCTGCCCGAGCGAACAAAAATACACATAAATGTAAGCAATTTTGGCTTTAATAAAGATTTTAATGAAAAGTAATCATTTGTTTTATGTTACATTCAATTGTGAGTTCATATTTATGGTCATGTTACTCAAAGAAATGTTTGCAAAAAATCGCTAATATTTGCTAACTAACGTTATAGAGTAGACTGCACGATAGTGCCACAACATATTTTCATGTCTGATCAGGGCTATAACCACTGTAGACATTGAGGAGGGCTAGTCCCCCCAATAATTAGAAAATCGTTAAACTCTTTTCTCAAATATTGCCAATTCGAGAGAGAGAGAGATGAAAGTTGCGTGTTTGCGCGTCTGTGCGTTTCTCTTTTTTTAGAGTGAGTTTACTTAATAAACAGAGATTTTATCCTCTCGTTGCTGGAAAATATAATGTTGCGATTCAGTATTTAAACTGTTATTAATAAAAGTCGTGGGGCAGCGTTGACAAGTTTCTTTTCTCCTGGATGTGTGAGCTGCGCGATCTGCGATATATTTA
>NW_015505611.1:296591-332414 GCF_001515645.1 Sinocyclocheilus grahami | reverse complement strand
TATATATGTGTGTGTGTGTGTGTGTGTGTGTGTCAGTAAGCAGCGCATTAATATAGAACGGTAAGGCTCTGATGCACACCAGCACACCAGTATAGGTGTGTATTGTAGGAGCTAGACGACGTATGATGACGTGTGACGGCATAGTAGTGGTGTCCCAATTCTTAGGGGAATATTTTCACCCCTACCCTTTGACACTCTGTTTCAAGAGACAAGGGGAAGGGGTATAAAATAGAATTGGGATTGGGCCTTATTCTGCACCATAATGCTGTAATAATGCAGAAATCAAGTCTGCTTAGAAATGAAAAACAAGTCCAGTGTTTCCCTGCTTGAATAAACCAGCTAAATATCCTCTCATTAAAATAGGATAAACTCATTGATCCCTGCTTTATGGCCATTCCAGCAGTTCTTAACATCTACAAATCACACGCGTTTCAAAGGACTTTAATGAGCTCTAATTGCCTTCAGATCATTAGCGCGGTCATTTTTAAATCTGATTTTTGCTAATGTTGCAGGGTATCACACGTCGGTGTTTGGGGTGAGCAGCGACTGTCTTCTGGAGGGTCTGGTGGGGGTGAAGAGCAGCGGATGTATGGTGGAGGTGGTGCCGTCGCTCCCACGACTGCAGCTCTGCACGTCCTTACCCAGGTTTACACACTTTTCTTCTTCAGAATATAAAATAAAAATCAATACAACAGTGATTTAATTAGATCACAATGTCTTAGGATGTTTTAGTTGATCTAACCCGCTTGCAAAACCCAGTTTTATGGAGATGTGACTTAGCTCAGTGCTGTCACAAATCAGAGGAAGCGTTCATGTGGTTATTCTCAGCTCAGACATCATGCCCGATTGCTCATGGAAAGCCCACGGACCGCCTGATGCATATTGCACACAAAAATAAAGTGCTGGCAGAGAATCTGTTGTGATTGGCTGGCTGCTGTTGGCAGGTTTTGGGAGTCAAGATTGCAGAGGTTTTTATCAGCCTAACAGGTAGCAATGTTTTGAAGTAAACTTCCACAAACTTTGTTGGTTCTTCGAAACACATAAAAGATTATTAAGGTAATTATTTGAATAAGTTACCACAGTGTTTTAAGCCATGTGACAATAGTACTCATACCCTAGTAAAATTTAATATATTTATTTCATACTAAGTATAGTTTAAATCTATTAACATGTTTACTGGCATATCGTTCGAGACTTAATGATATAAAATTAAAATGAAACTTTATTTGGAGTACTACGTACTTGTGCACAATGCAAATTTTCTAATATTAAGCCTAAAATGTGTTTTAATGTCACTAGTGATAAGGATTTTATGCTTTTAAAATAATATTGGTCTTTAAATGCAAGATATTTACAGTGTACCTAAAGTATACTTACAATAGTTCCACTTTAGCACAATCAAATATACTTCAGTATAACTTTAGTTGGACTGCAGCACTACTTCCTCACAATTAAAGTGCATTGAGTTGTTCCAATTTAACAGACTTTAAATATACCAGTTTAGAATGTGTACATAAAGTATGCAAATATGTAAATCTATTTGTAGTATACTTACCATGAAATAAATGTTTTTTTGAAATACATTTGAGTGTATTTGTTTTATTTAAAATAAATAAATAAACAAACATGTGTATGTACTAAAATAAAAATTTAAAATAGAATTTAAATAAAAATTTATATTAAATAATATAATTACATAATAATGATATGTTAATGTTAATAATAACATTGCTATTTTTAATTGTTTAAATAATTTTAACTAAAATTCTTATTATCATGATTAAAATAATATGCTTTTATGTGTGCTAATAATTGTTTTATTTATTATTTATATATTAAGTAACAGGTAAATGATTTTGATTTTAATAATATTCTCTGTAATTTTCTATTATGTTTTAGAACCGATGAACCAGTGAAGGCATATTCAATTTTTTTTTGGTGATTAAAATTTTAGGTAACAAAGTTTTGCTTTGCAGATCTAAATGTAATGAAATATAATTGATTAAGAAAAGTAAAAAAAAAATTGTGGAAAAAAACCCCTAGAAATTAAAATGTATTGGCACACATAAAAGCAAGGATAATATGGTGATTGTTTGACTATGCTACCATTGTGTTGTGTATGTCATATGACAGTAATAATCATAATAAAAATTATATAATTAAAAATATATATAGCATAAAAATTAGGGGTGGAACGGTTCAACTTACTCACGGTTCAGTTTGTATCACGGTTTTAGAGTCACGGTTTCAGTACGGTTCGGTATGTGCTATGTTTAGGGAAAAACTATACTGTCAAGTAAAAATAAAGAAAATAAGAATAATCTATCTAACTACAAGCAACAGCACAAATGTGACCTTGGAGCACAAAACCAGTCTTAAGTCCCTGGGTTATATTTGTAGCAATAGCCAAAAATACATTGTATGGGTCAAAATTATCGATTTTTCTTTTATGCCAACAATTATTAGGATATTAAGTAAAGATCATGTTCCATTAATATATTTTGTAAATTTACTACAGTAAATATATCAAAACTTAATTTTTGATCCGTTATATGCATTGCTAAGGACTTAATTTGGACAACTTTAAAGGTGATTTTCTCAATATTTAGATTTTTTTGCAGAAATGTTTGTGTGAATTTGTCCATTTAAACAATACTTCAGAGAAAGCGTTGTATTGTCGTATTGTTAGTATTATAGTATTGTCAGTTTGCAACAAGTTCACACAGGTGTTCTAGCAGAGGAACCACAGGTGGAGTTCAACACATCTAAATTTACTACAGTAAATATATCAAAACTTAATTTTTAATCCGTTATATGCATTGCTAAGGACTTAATTTGGACAACTTTAAAGGTGATTTTCTCAATATTTAGATTTTTTTGCAGAAATGTTTGTGTGAATTTGTCCATTTAAACAATACTTCAGAGAAAGCGTTGTATTGTCGTATTGTTAGTATTATAGTATTGTCAGTTTGCAACAAGTTCACACAGGTGTTCTAGCAGAGGAACCACAGGTGGAGTTCAACACATCAACATGATTTACTAACATCTGACCAGAATGTGCCACAACACTGTTTTTCTTTGTTGTGAAAGCATGTCTAGGTAATACAGGTGTACCAATTTGTAATGTGGGGTTTTGTTTCATGTTCATGTTTTCCATGTCTTTTATTTTGTAATTGTTTCATGCTGTCAGTGTCATGCTTCCCTTGCCCTCATGTATCTCTGCCTTGTGTATGTGTCATGTTGTGATTGGTAGTCTTAGTCATGGATCTTGTTTCCCATTGGTTTGTAGAAAGAGAGTATTTTGCTGTAATGAATGTATAAAAGTATGCGAAATGGTAAAAAAATGAAAATTAAAAAAAAAGAGAAATTTGTTTTGTATTGTCGCTGAATACAGACAGAGAGATTATGAAGAGAAGAAACAAAGATAAATTGGAGAAACTGTAACTCAGTTAATTAAGTCAATTAATTATTAAGTCAATTAATTATCAACTACGTGCATTATTTTATTTTTTTTGCGAGGAACACACTGAAATTTCGACTCTTAAACCAAATATGGTGAAATTGTGTAACGATTCAGTCCACTGAAGGTGAGCGTAAGTGAGAACCCAAGTGCATTTTATTTACAGTGTGATCCAAACATCCAAACAATAAGTATTTTGCTGTAATGAATGTATAAAAGTATGCGAAATGGTAAAAAAATAAAAATTAAAAAAAAAGAGAAATTTGTTTTGTATTGTCGCTGAATACAGACAGAGAGATTATGAAGAGAAGAAACAAAGATAAATTGGAGAAACTGTAACTCAGTTAAATAAGTCAATTAATTATTAAGTCAATTAATTATCAACTACGTGCATTATTTTATTTTTTTTGTGAGGAACACACTGAAATTTCGACTCTTAAACCAAATATGGTGAAATTGTGTAACGATTCAGTCCACTGAAGGTGAGCGTAAGTGAGAACCCAAGTGCATTTTATTTACAGTGTGATCCAAACATCCAAACAATAATCCGTGACTTGACATGAACTGACTTGACTTGACTTGAACAGACTTGACTTGACTTGACATGAACAGAGTTGACTTGACTTGAACAGACTTGACTTGAACAGACTTGACTTGACTTGACATGAACAGACTTGATTTAATTGACTTAATTAATTGAGTTACAGTTTCTCCAATTGATCTTTGTTTCTTCCCTTCATAATCTCTCTATGTATTCAGCGACAATACAAAACCAATTTCTCTCTTTTTTAATTTTAATTTTTTTACCATTTCGCACACTTTTATACATTCATTACAGCAAAATACTCTTTCTAACCGCCGCCCCCCCCCCCCCCCCCCCCCCCCCGTGAAAATATCTCAGCAACTTCTCTGACTCCAGTGCATTAGTACTTTACAAACTAATATATGAACATGTCTTTAAACGGGACATTCTTCCACCCTTCTGCAGTCACTCAAGTCTGTTGGATCCAAACCCTGTTTATCCGAAAAATATTTTCTTCACCCCCCCCCCCCCCCCCCCCCACACACACACTCTTTTAATTATTTCTTTAATATGGTTTGTTTGAGAAGATTTTGGCAGAAGGCGCTGGACGATCCTAAAGCACCCAGAACTAATTACAGTAATTCCTTATAGGCCCCCACACACACACACACATACATTCACAATCTTATATTCCATTTGACAGGATTGTCAGTCATTTTAATCATATTTAGCTCTGCAGAGGCTGCTGTAAACATATTAATTCTCAAGTACATTAAAAATATTATTCTTCAACATGAATGAGGCAGTCTGAAATGACAGTCAGAATGAAATGAAATGAAATTGGTTTGTTTAGTTTGGCTCTGCTGGAATAAAGGTTGGGTCAGAGACATAATAAGAGGGAGAAGACGAAGCACTCATAAAAATGAATGGGAGAATGTGTAACTCTAAATGTGGTAGTGGTAGAAATGCAAGTTACCTTTTTCATAGTTTATTCTCTCTTGAATGTTCATGTGCATTGTGTTTACCCTCTTGAAAACTAAAGTTTGATTTTTTACTGTTCAATTTTTCCTCAAAGGATCTTTGTCTTTTTTTATGACAGGCAAATTAGTCGATTTATGCAAATGTTGTGTTGTGAATTGATATTTCAGAAAACTACCATGAAGTACTCTTTTCGACTTGACCGTCCACACTTGTTTTTCATTCTTTCACTTTCTTCTGAGCTTCTTAAAGGTTTTTAGAGCCAAACATCAGTCTAGATGCTCTTAGACAAAAAGTGCACAGTACGAAGACATGAAAAATGGATTCAAACTTTTTAAGCAATTGACTAAAGGTTGTTTAGGCTCCCTGAGTGGAACAAACACAGCGGTTGAGGGGAAATTGATGGAATAGAACATTGGCAGCACACTTTTTTTAAATGGACTGTTTATTTTAAGGGTTTTTCTCAAGCCCTAGCATGTTCCCTAATTTTGAAGACCGTTATAATGATAAATCTGAAGTTTGCAGCTTGCTTTCGCACATCTCGATCAACTACAAACCCAATTCCAAAAAAGTTGGGACATTGTACAAATTGTGAGTAAAAAAGGAATGGAATAATTTACAAATCTCATAAACTTATATTTGATTCACAATAGAATATAGATAACATATCAAATGTTGAAAGTGAGACATTTTGAAATGTCATGCCAAATATTGGCTCATTTTGGATTTCATGAGAGCTACACATTCCAAAAAAGTTGGGACAGGTAGCAATAAGAGGCCGGAAAAGTTAAATGTACATATAAGGAACAGCTGGAGGACCAATTTGCAACTTATTAGGTCAGTTGGCAACATGATTGGGTATAAAAAGAGCCTCTCAGAGTGGCAGTGTCTCTCAGAAGTCAAGATGGGCAGAGGATCACCAATTCCCCCAATGCTGCGGCGAAAAATAGTGGAGCAATATCAGAAAGGAGTTTCTCAGAGAAAAATTGCAAAGAGTTTGAAGTTATCATCATCTACAGTGCATAATATCATCCAAAGATTCAGAGAATCTGGAACAATCTCTGTGCGTAAGGGTCAAGGCCGGAAAACCATACTGGATGCTCGTGATCTTCGGGCCCTTAGACGGCACTGTAATGGAAATCACAACATGGACTAAGGAATACTTCCAGAAAACATTGTCGGTGAACACAATCCACCGTGCCATTCGCCGTTGCCGGCTAAAACTCTATAGGTCAAAAAAGAAGCCATATCTAAACATGATCCAGAAGCGCAGGTGTTTTCTCTGGGCCAAGGCTAATTTAAAATGGACTGTGGCAAAGTGGAAAACCGTTCTGTGGTCAGACGAATCAAAATGTGAAGTTCTTTTTGGAAAACTAGGACGCCATGTCATCCGGACTAAAGAGGACAAGGACAACCCAAGTTGTTATCAGCGCTCAGTTCAGAAGCCTGCATCTCTGATGGTATGGGGTTGCATGAGTGCGTGTGGCATGGGCAGCTTACACATCTGGAAAGGCACCATCAATGCTGAAAGGTATATCCAAGTTCTAGAACAACATATGCTCCCATCCAGACGTCGTCTCTTTCAGGGAAGACCTTGCATTTTCCAACATGACAATGCCAGACCACATACTGCATCAATTACAACATCATGGCTGCGTAGAAGAAGGATCCGGGTACTGAAATGGCCAGCCTGCAGTCCAGATCTTTCACCCATAGAAAACATTTGGCGCATCATAAAGAGGAAGATGCGACAAAGAAGACCTAAGACAGTTGAGCAACTAGAAGCCTGTATTAGACAAGAATGGGACAACATTCCTATTCCTAAACTTGAGCAACTTGTCTCCTCAGTCCCCAGACGTTTGCAGACTGTTATAAAAAGAAGAGGGGATGCCACACAGTGGTAAACATGGCCTTGTCCCAACTTTTTTGAGATGTGTTGATGCCATGAAATTTAAAATCAACTTATTTTTCCCTTAAAATGATACATTTTCTCAGTTTAAACATTTGATATGTCATCTATGTTGTATTCTGAATAAAATATTGAAATTTGAAACTTCCACATCATGGCATTCTGTTTTTATTCACAATTTGTACAGTGTCCCAACTTTTTTGGAATCGGGTTTGTAGATGGCATTGCCAAACTAGCGGTGATATAAGAAGACAAGCCACCTGAGAAATCACTAAGGTGAAGCCCTAATAAGGCAATTGACTCTTTTAATTGAAAAGCGGCTGTAGAAAAGAAGGTTCCACCTTTCAATTAAAAGAGCCATTGACCTTATTGACATGGCCATCAGCAGGTCTTTATGATAGTCCTGCAGGATGTGCATTAGCCGGATCAACATGAAAATATGTTTAGTGTGATTTAAGAAGCAAAATTATTATTATTTAAGATTTTATTGGTGATTGATATGTTATTGAGATGCAAGCTTGAAAAATAAGTTTTACTAGTTTTTATACTTCCACAATACTTCTTTGACTAGCTGCCCAAATCATTTATTTACTTTATTTACTTATTTGTTTATTCATTTACTTAGCAATTTGAATATTTACAGTGGTGTGAAAAAGTGTTGGCCCCCTTTCTGTTTTTTACATTTTTTGCATATTTGTCACACTTAAAAGATTCAGATCATCAAACAAATTGTAATATTACACAAAGATTATGCAAGTAAATACAAAATGCAGTTTTTAAATGATTATTTATTTTATTAAGGGAAAAAAGCTGTCCAAACCTGCCTGGCCCTAAATTTATATTTAGGACATTAGGGATGCAAAGGCTTCAATCTGAGAATTCGATTTCAATGTAATGAACATGCAAATTAATAATTGATTATAATTACTATAATAATAACCCTGTGTTTTGCAATTATTTATTTAGCAGACACTTTTCTACACAGGTACACTCTGAAATTATTGCGTTATTATTATTATCCAAAGCAATCAAAAGTCCATTATAACTTTTTGAACTTTTTAAAGTGAAACTTTTTTTTTTTTCGGTTCGTTTTCACAGTATGTTTTAAATTGTCCCTGCGTTTATTTTTGTGTCCCCAGCATGTCTTTCGAAGTTTATACATTTATGCATTTAGAGTCATGCCAACGTTTTAAAAATCACATAAAATTGTGACAGAATGTCATTATGCATCACATTTCTTAATAAAACAGCTGAATTGTCGTCAAAGCTATTATTTACACCCCTACTGAACATTGAATGGTTTTATGCTGTGTATTTTTTGTCTTGGTCCAGGTCGGCTCATCTGTCCAGTGAAGACCTGTCCACCAGCGTGTCCCTGCGGCTGTTTAACGGAGAGATGCAGCAGCTGACTATCACCCTGGAGAATATCGGCACGGAGACGCTAAATACACTGGAGCTGACATCTAAAAACCTCAGCACTAAAGGTACACGCAACACACAGTCTAAACGTCGTGCCGCTCTTTATCGAGCGGGAAATGCTGCAGCGTTTTTGATACGATGCAAATCCTGTAATGGGACAGAGGTTCAAAGGCTGCGCTGATTGTTGCGAGTTCGTAATAGAGTCTGTGCATTAGTCTGATCACTCGAGCCCATCTGAGATTTCCCCATGACTCCACTGTTTTGATGTGCTCTCTCTTTGAATAAAGACGTATTTGAGGATGGAAAATAAGAGCGCGCAGTGCTCTTAGTGGTATTCCACACACATGCGAACATGAAAAGCGTTGTCTTTGGACTCTATGTGTGTGTGTGTGTGTGTCTCCTCTAATCCCAGACTGCTTTCAGCATCGGTGACTGAGCAGGTGGCCTCTACAGGCACGGACACACACACACTGTTTTTGCTTTGAAGTTGTTGTGGAGGTGTCCTTTGACTGAGCCGTGTGTGTGGATTTACTTGGCAGTACTTTAGTGAGGGATTTGTCCCCAGAAAGAACTAAATTTGACAAAATCTCACTATAGGGACATTTGTGAACGTCCTTATTTGGAAAAACGAAATTGGATCAAGAATAATTAAGAATAATGTGGGTTTAAGCATGTGCTTGCCAGGGTTTTCTGGGTGGTTGCGTTGTGTTTTCCGTTTTTTGATATTCTGTTGTCTAAATATGACTTGGGATCCTCCTGCAGTGTACATCTGTGGGAGTTTTCTGTCTTATTTATTGTCTGGCAGGTGAAGATTGTAAAACGAGTCACACTCTGGAGTTTAATAGTTAAAGTAATAGCAATAGCGATGCTAGACTTAGTAAAGGTCACTAATCAATAAATAAACCCACCCAAATCTTTCGCAAGGTGGAAGAAATACATCTGAGGTAAAATGTTCAAAATGTTTCATCAGTTGGAAAAAAAATCATTCTGGAAGTGATTCCAACGATATCGTTTCTCTGTGCCTTTATCATTATAGCTGTGGCGTGAACTCTGCTATTATTTAATATTGAGAACGATTTTTAAAATGATATCTTTATCGTTATCTTTATCGTTATCGTCCTTGGTGTGAACGGGCCTTGCGAAGTCTTGTTAAGCTTCAGTGGTTCTATCTGATGGGACGTGATATCTGAAATAAGAAAATAACCAATGTCTCTTCAGACATCCTATTTGGGTTTCATTCAGGAAAAGAAAAAGAGAGAAACCCCCCCAAAAAACAGAGTTTACAGAATTACTTTCCAAATGTATTAAATGATTGCATTGTCATGTCCCTGTTAGTCTCACAGAGCTGATCTTTTTACTATTGGCAGGTCTAGTCCACTTTGCAGATTATTCTGGCCAAGAATCGCCCATTTTGAGTTGTTTTTAATTGCTTAAATCGAATGCATTTGTTCACACCTGGCAAAACACCTGCAAAAAGCACCTGTGTGGTTTGCGATGAGTCAAGAAATGCTATTGAACTGCATTTTGTTGGGTATTAATGCTGAAAGATATGGATTGGATGCATCCCTACAGAGGTTTACTCACTCAATTGAATATTGCATGGCATGATTTTTCAAAACATCCTGAGGGTGAGTTCACACACACACATTTGTTTGTATATCGTCTCTCTCTTTTGAGAGTTGAAATGCCCAAGAGTAGAGCGAGCAAGCAAGAGAAACACAGAGAGAGAGAGAGACAGTGAGATGATCTCCTGAAGTCTGCAGTAGAACTATAAATATCATGTCTAGTTTCCTACTAACTGTTGACATGGCCAAAGGAAAAGAAACCAGGAGAGAAAAAGAATATCCATGAATCGTGTCCCATTTGGATCTGGAAATGTCAAAGCGCTCGCCGTCTCTGCTGTGCATAAACCAGGATCTCCAGACACTAACTAGCTCACCTGTCTGTTTCACATCTTGGGTTTTATAACTAAACATTTCTAAATTTGAAAAATACTTAGTCTCTAAGGATGCAGGACTTTCAGTTATTATTATTATTATTATGCATACAAATTTATATCATTACATATACTACCAATGAGCTACCAAATGTCTATCCTAAAAAAAAAAAAACCTTTTCTTTAAACATATATTATATTATATTATATTATATTATAAACGCACTTAAATAGTTATTTAGTATAATTTTGCCAGAAAAATTGTAGAATTTTTTATCATATATTAATGTAAAAAATCTTGTGTAATATAACTTTTATTTGTTTGCTGGTTTTTATTGTATTTGTTATACTTGTATTTTTTTTATTGTTTTTGCCATGAAAAATAGCCTAAGATGCTGACATGACATTAAATAAAAATATATATATTATATTATATTATATATTATATTATAGTTAAAGCGCTGCTAAATATATTTAATATGTGACCCTGGATCACAAAACCAATCATAAGGGTCAATTTTTTTTTTTAATTGAGATGTATACATCATCTGAAAGCTGAATAGATGAGCTTTCCATTGATGTATGGTTTGTTAGGATAATATTTGGCCGAGATACAACTATTTGAAAATCTGGAATCTGAGGGTGCAAAAAAAAATCAAAATATTGAGAAAATCATCTTTGAAGTTTTTCAAATGAAGTTCTTAGCAATGCATATGACTAATCAAAAATTAAGTTTTGATATATTTACGGTAGGAAATTTACTAAATATCTTCATGGAACATGATCTTTACTTAATATCCTAATGATTTTTGGCATAAAAGAAAAATCGATAATTTTGACCCATACAATGTTTTTTTTGGCTATTGCTACAAATATACTCCAGTGACCTAAGGAAGAGTTTTGTGGGACAGGGTCACATATTTTATTCACTTTTTAAATATTTATTTAATAGTGAAATGCATTGATAAAAATGGGTTAATATCAATAAAAATGGACTATTTTACAGAGTATTTGTATGTTATCTATATTTGTGCTATTTTTTGTATCTTTTCATTGGCTTAACAACATCTTCAGGGGCTCAAAAGCTCATTTCAGTCAAAAGTAAGGGAAGCAATAGAGGGATGGAGAAGAGGAAGTGGATGTAGACAGGAAATGAGAAGCTAGGAGCTGCTGTGGTTTAAGTGAAGAATATAGTTCTGGGCATGACGACCATGATTGAATTCTTATAAGGTCACTTCAGCCGTACATGCACTTACAGTAGTCTTTGTTTCTTTCTGTTCTCGCTCTCTCTTTTCCTCTCGTATTGCCGGAGCAAATTGTCCCCGTGGCAAATGACCCTAATGTGGAAATCCAAGTGATTCTTTATTGCGGAATGAAGCTAATGATGTTTTCTTCCTTGATGAGCCTACGGGTCTGGACCTGTGGGCTCATCAACAGCCACCAAACACAAGTCTCAAACATCCAAAATTATAATGTCCTGTCTGCTTTTTGGACTCATTACAGAACAAGGCTCCAAAAACCTCTCCAGTGGGCAGCGCACAAAGCCTCTTAGGGCGTTTTTGTGTTTTTGCCATATATATGTTTTTGTGTTTGGTTGTGACATTCTTTTGGTCAGAAAATGTCTTTTACCTGGAGTGCAGAGGTGCAGAGTTGCAGGCGCTAAACTTGCTAAAGTTTGTGAATGAACTGTTCAATTGATTCAGACTGAATCATGAACTGATTTAGACTGAACAGCTAATTCTGACTAGATCTCAAACCAATTCAGACTGATTCACACGCTGATTTAGGCTAAATTGCAAACTGATTCGGACTGATACACAAACACCTTTTGGACTGAATCACAATGATTAAATTAATCAACATCAAATTCATTTTAAAACCGAATCAGACCGACCTGGTTACATGTTTAACAAATTTATTTAAAGAACAATCGCAAAAGAATTATTCATTCACAAATCAGACACCAGTAGATTTGATTCTAAATTGTAGTTTTACAGAGGGAGTCAGTGGGTGAACTCTCCAAATGATTCAGATTCAGCCATGAATTGATTTAAACTGCCAACAATTTCAGAAATAACCAGAATCCAAATCTGACTGAATCACGAACCGATTCAGTCTGAATTGCGATCTGATTTGGAATATTGAACTGATTCGGGTTGAATAACAACATGATTTGACCTGAACAACAAGAAATTTAGACTGAATCGCAAACTGGTTTGGACTGAATCACGAATGATTCAGAATGAACTACAAACTGATTCGGCTGGAATCACAGGTAGTCTCAGACTGAACCATGAAACGGTTAGGACTGAACCACAAATTCACAATAATTTGGTCTAAGTCACGAATGGATTCAAAGTGAATTGCAAACTGTTTCAGGCTAAATTACAAGCCAAGTCGGGCAGAATCATGAACAGGACTGGACCACAAACTAATTCACATTCAAAGTGAATCACAAACCGATTCAGACCTATTTGCTTACTCATCTGACATATTCACTGAAAAGAACCAAATTAAAGGGGTAATGACATGGATTTTTGTATTATTTTAATATATTCCTTGTGGTTTACTTTGAAGTTTTTTTGCACAAAAAAACAAACAAACAATAAAATACGTGGAAAAATTATTACCGGAACCTCTCTCAGAAACAGGCTGTTTTTAAGGGGTGGGTCCTTTAGGACTTCAGTCAGGAATCGGCCACTGTTATGATTGGCTAACGTCACTGCATAGGAAACAGTATAAACTCCCCCTCGCTATTGCATGTTTTGAGAGTTTTGACAACGTAATCAAAATAAAACGGTCCAGACAAAGCAATATGAAATCATTTACTTACAGTGTAATGCAGCTGCAGTCAGATCTAGTACCACTTCATCTCTCAACACGAACTCTTTGTGAACTCTCCATGACACTGTGCCTTGCTTACAAAACAAAACACGATCCAGGATGCCATTAAAAATGAACTATCCACTTGTTTCTTACTCTGGGATCCTTCTGATATCTGTAAAAAAGATGTGAATTGATAGTTTTCACGTGACGCCACTCCCATAAAGGAATGCCCACCTGGAGGGCAGAACGAGCCTTTTCTCCACTGACCGCCATTCATTTGTACCAGGTTTTTACTAAGTACTAATGTACTAAAACAGTGATATTAATTGACCAAATTCAGTGCAAACATCATTGATGATACATATTATATACAGGCGAACAGATTCAGCCCAGAAAATGAACGAAACGCACTAAATTTAAGTTACGTTAAGTTTACACGGGACGCGGCAAGCAGCAGCAGCTTTCTCTCCTAGTGGAGGCGTTCTGTGCAGTCGAGGCATTGCTCGCATCTTGGTCTCGAGGCAGACGTTGCCATATTTACTGTCATCAATGTATTATTTGTATTTACTAAAAACGAAATAAACCGCAACGCACATTTTGTGTTTGCATTGTTTGTTATTTAGCGTAGTCATATTCATGTTAGATGCAGTTAACTATGACATTTTGCACTAATTTTTATTTTTACCCGGAAAAAAGCTCTGAATTTTTTATTTATATCTCTGTATGAGGTTTTTTGATGGATCATACAACTCCGGAAATTCAATTACAATTAAAACGCTCTAATATGAGTTCAGTGAAATGTTCTATGATTGGCCGTTTAGTTTAGTGATTGAAATACTGCTGCAGGTGCTGTATATGGATCGCAAGTGCCTAACTTGCGTTTGCTCAGATATCTTTGTATTTTTTTTTTCTAAATATTCGTAGCTTGAAACAAATGTAAAACTTGACTGCAGTTCTATGGATGTTTTGCCTTCCAGGCTCTGCAGTCAGAGCTGATCCTCCCTATCGCAAAGTATGCAAGCTGCGTTGGGCCCCCGAAACACCAGGGGGCCAACCCTTGCTCTCAAAGATGATTTAATTTTAGTTAAATTTTTTAATTTGGCCAGCGGTTATGAAAACCGCTTATGTCATTTCTTTTAATGCGGTGCGCTGTCGCCCTTACTACGTAAAAATCAGTCAAATCATGTAACGTGAATGTCATACAGTGTCTTGCTTGAGACAAAAAAAAAAAAGAGTTGAAAGCATACCGAGCCGCTGAAGAGACACCGTTTCTCAAGCAGACAAAGGCGTTTCATTCATTCATAACTCGTCATTCATAACCCTTGACCACACACCAGATCTGATTTCTAAAGTATTTCCAGGAAAAATGTGATGTGAAAATGCCCTTAGAGTCTGTCTTTCATCAAACACATTTAGTGAGCGGATCTGTCCATGTTCTCGCTGCTTAAGAGAGGGCCACTGTAATAGAAGCCGTCAGACTCGGCAGCTTCTGGACTCGTCTTTACCACATTTCTTTCTCTCTCACCTTCTCTCTTGGTTCTCCGTCCTCTAGTGAGTCTCTACAGGTACATAAGTGCTCAACAGCAACCCGAGCTTGTTTCCCAGGCAGCCTGAAGGCTAAGGAACACACACACACATTCACTTTCCTCCGTCGCAGGTAGAGCCAGAAACGGGCGCTGTATTTGACACTGAATATGACTGAACAGAAAGCTGAGGAATGAGATATGGGGATGGACCGCATCCTGTGCCGCCCACAGCAGTCTTTATTTATGCCACCTGATACAGAAACCTCCATACCTGCACCCATATGCAGCGCCGCCACTATATTTCACCCCTGACAGCATGTTCCAAATGAAAAATGATATTTCTCAGGTCTTTGTAGTGTTGGAAGAAAACATTTCCCCCGTCTTTGTGAGGATCGCACCAGCATTTTCTTTTGTTGGTTAACTTCAGTAATTACTTTAGCTGGAGTTTTCCTGTTTCGGCTGAGCCTTGGCCTCAAAACTCATAACCTGATTTAGCTTTCTACATTGTCCTGTCTTCCTACGCGTTACGTGTATCAAAACTGCAGCGCGGGACGCAATCATAAATCCCACTGTCAAACTTTATATTCCATAAACTCAGCATGCAGTCAGTCTCCCTGGGACGGGCCTATTTGCAGTGTGATGTGATGCAGCTTGACTGAAGTTCATTCCACTCCGGTGGAGACACAAGGACGTGCACTTCAGTTCCCTTTTTAGCTGTCCCCGTTATGATTGGCATTCTGTTGCGCTGTCAAAATTATGCGCCTGTTGACCTGCTGTGCGTGTGGTTGAGACCTGGCTTCGGTGAGCAAATCTGTGAATCACCTGCAGTTTTGTCGCTTTCCATCTCGATGATGTTCAGACACAATGCTGCTCTTTTGGTAGTTACCTGTGTTCTTGCTTCCTGTTGAGTTCATTTTCAGGTGTCTTCTGCTGTTTTCTATTGAGAATGCTTCAGTATTTGTGTTTTGCTTCATCTTAACCTCTGCTTCATTTTTTGATCGAAAACTTAACTTTTTTTTTCAAGCCAGGCAAAAAGAATATTCATGGTAATGCTTTATAAGTTTCAGCCGGTTAACACTGGTTAATGCATTAGGTCATGAACTAACAGAGAAATAAACATTTACACATGCATTTGTTGATTAATTGATGCATGTATTCATGGATCTTTTTAATTTATGCATTTATTAATCTGGGTTAATATTCATTCATAAATATTGTACTATTCATAACTAACAGTGACTGTTTAGTTGGTTATTCATTTAGATATGCATTTATTTATACGTTTACACGTTGATTTATGCATTTGTTAATTTATTGATGCATGTATTTATTCATTTATTTTTTATGCATTTATTAATTTAGGTTAAGGTTAATTAATTAATATGCTACTATTTATTGTTAACTAACAGTGAACTATGTGTCTATTCATTTATTTATTTATGCATGTAGTTATGCATTTACACATGCATTTGTTGATTTATTGATGCATGTATTTATGCATGCATTTTTTATTTATGCATTTATTAATCTGGGTTCATGCTGATTTATAAATTTTCTACTATTGTTAATTAAATCTTTTTTTAAATAATGCATGAACTTGTTTTATTAGCTATTGCATTAACTTTTGTTAAATTTAACCTTATTATTCAACCTAAAATATTACCATGTACACTGCAGTACATACTAAGATATATGTTTGAACTTGCATGAAAGTGTGAACTAGTGCACCATATTGTCCTCTTAAGTATGCACTCTGATTATTCCCTATAACATCCACTTATTCACAATAGATCAGAGTAGTATCAATTGTAGTATCCCTAATATGCATATAGGATCACTGTAGTATCCACTTGAGTATGCCATAAAATACTAGTTAAATTTTCCTCTTACGTTTTCACAAAAAAATAATTATATGATCACCTCAAGGATGAGCTAGAATTACAATTTTAGTATTTCTTAAGCTGAAAGTATTTACTGGAGTCACATAAGTATGATATAAGTATATATGAGTATATACGATAGTGTTGCCTAAATTAGGGTGTACACTAATTCCCTATTAAGTAGGGAGACCCTAAAGTGCATACTCTTGTGCATAATTAGGGAATGACATAGCATGCAGTGCCCTTAAAAGGGTGGAAGCCAAAAGTGGTGTTTTGATCATTTTGTTATAAGTGACAACACAAACTATGAAAACACTTAATAATGAAAATGTTTTAAGAATATAGCAAAACACTGCAGCTGTTTCTAAAGCATCTCGAAACAATGTTCTGATTGGTTGTTTTCTAACTTTATTTGGCACACAATTAGTAAAGCTATAAATATGTGCTAATCCAATAATCTTCAAAAACAAATCCTGGGTCACGTTTAATCCAGTAATCAGGCATCACAGTCTGATTGTGATGTGTACAGATTAACATTTTTTATGTAATCTAAATTAAAATCATTATTAATGCTCAGTATTATTGCTAAAATTACTTTAATGCATTGCGCCAGGATTTGTGCTGATATTGTCCAAAACCCCACTTTGCCTAGGGCACTGACAAACTTTTAGAGGGCACTGTATACCTCTAGTGCATAAAGTTTGCTAAAGTGAGCCAGGTTAGTGCCAGCAGCATTCAGCCACAGTTTTATTTTATTTATTTTAGTAACTTAGCAATTTAATGATATATCCACAAGCAGAATTGTAGAAAACACTAAAAAAATGTGTGTAAATCACAATTGTTGACTGTTTTAAAGGTGATGTATAATGAAAATCTGACTTTTCCACCAACCCAGAAATCATGAAAAAGAACAACCCAGTAAATTTTTTTGGTAAGCCTTTCTCTTCAAGCTTGTGAAAAAAAACTGAGCCACTCAGATTTTGCTTCCCCAGTGACGTAGAAAGAGGATCTTATTATAATATTACTGCCCCTTAATCTGCATGTTGAGAGGAGACAAGAGAGCAGTGGATTTATTAATTTATTTACTGTATATTACGCTGCTGCCACACAGATCTAATGTAAACATGCAATTTCTTTCCCAGCTGTTTCCCTTCAGAGACATAACCAACTGTTTTTGTAACTTGTGTTTTTAACATAAACTTGTATGTATTTGACAGTTTAAGTGCAGTAAGACATGAAAGAGAACTTTGTTTAGTACTCGCATGCCGTGTGACAGCCACTTTCTGTGTGCGTGCTTCTGATGTATGTGCTCAGAAAACAGTCAGAAGTATGGTTTAAAACGCATGATTTCAGCGGGAGAGACATGATAAGCAAAACCGAACAGATGTTTTGTAGCCGAGTGAGGTTAGAGCTGTAAAGGCACAGCCCTATTCTGAAAAAGGGGGCAGGGAGCAGAAGCTCATTTGCATTTAAAGAGACATGCACGAAAACAGCGTGTTTCTGCTTCCACTCAAAATAAGTATTTTCAAAATTATATGATAAATGATCTGTGGGGTATTTCGAGCTGAAACTTCACAGACACATTCTGGGGACACCTGAGACTTGTATTACATTTTGTAAAAAGAGGCAAAAAAAGTTTCCTTTAAAGACTTTATTTTCATAAACTACCGTTCAAATGTTTGAGACCAGAAGAAATAACTTCTTTACATGCTTTACATGTCAGTCTGATGGTTTCTTGGGGTCTAAGTGGGTTTAGAGCCCTCATCCAGACCACCACAAATACTCCAGACATGACCCGGGTTGTACTTTTATTTCTACACTACATTCAGTTCCCTGGTGAAATGCTGGGTCATGATTGAGGCAGTAGATCAGATGGCAGCTCTCTGTGGGCTGAAGGAAGCTTTGAACGCTGCATGCCCCTCTAGCTCCTGCCAGCACTCTTAATTAAAACAGATTGCTAGACGGTTCAGTTAGCTTAAACGCCACTACTCTTCTGGCTAGCCTAAATTCCCTGCAGCATCAGGATGCTGACTAATGTTTTAGGGATTTGTGAAGTTCTTACATTGTAGAGTTCTTTTTATATTGCCGGTCTAAACATTTGGAATAATTACAGTTTTAAAAATTATTTTGAAACTCTTATGCTCACTACGGCTTCATTTATATGATCAAAAATACAGCAGAATTAGTATTACAATCTAAGATAACTATATTTGAACATATGTGACCCTGGGCCACAAAACCAGTCATAAGGGTCCATTTTTTTATTTTTGAAATTGATTTGCATACGAAAGCTGAATAAATAAGCTTTCCATTGATCTTGTTAGGATAGGACAATATTTGGCCGACATACAACTATTTCGAAATCTGGAATCTGAAAAAAATAATAATAATTTGAGAAAATCGCCTTAAAAGCTGTCTAAATGAAGTCCTAAGCAATGCATATTACTAATCAAAAATTATGTTTTGATATATTTACGGTAGGAAATTTACAAAATATCTTCATGGAACATGATCTTTACTTAATATCCTAATGATTTTTGGCATAAAAGAAAAATCGATAATTTTGACCCAAACAATATAGTGTTGGCTATTGCTACCAATATACCCGTGCTACTTATGACTGGTTTTGTGCTCCAGGGTCACATATTTTAAAATGTAATTCATTCCTGTGATGCAAAGCTGGATTTTCAGCATTACTTCAGTTGTCAGTGTCACATGATCCTTCAGAAATCACTCTAATTTGCTGCTCAGTTTTTGCTAATTAATATGTTTGTAAAAACCATTATACTTTTTTTTTCAGGATTAGAATAGATAGAATAACAGCATTTATTTGAAATAGAAATCATTATAAACATTAAAGATGTTTTCACTGCCACTTTTGATAAATGTAGTGCATTCCATTTTTTTTATTTTTGAAATTGATTTGCATACGAAAGCTGAATAAATAAGCTTTCCATTGATCTTGTTAGGATAGGACAATATTTGGCCGACATACAACTATTTCGAAATCTGGAATCTGAAAAAAAAAATAATAATTTGAGAAAATCGCCTTAAAAGCTGTCTAAATGAAGTCCTAAGCAATGCATATTACTAATCAAAAATTATGTTTTGATATAGTTACGGTAGGAAATTTACAAAATATCTTCATGGAACATGATCTTTACTTAAAAGAAAAAGAAAAATCGATAATTTTGACCCAAACAATATAGTGTTGGCTATTGCTACCAATATACCCGTGCTACTTATGACTGGTTTTGTGCTCCAGGGTCACATATTTTAAAATGTAATTCATTCCTGTGATGCAAAGCTGGATTTTCAGCATTACTTCAGTTGTCAGTGTCACATGATCCTTCAGAAATCACTCTAATTTGCTGCTCAGTTTTTGCTAATTAATATGTTTGTAAAAACCATTATACTTTTTTTTTCAGGATTAGAATAGATAGAATAACAGCATTTATTTGAAATAGAAATCATTATAAACATTAAAGATGTTTTCACTGCCACTTTTGATAAATGTAGTGCATCCTTGCTGAATCAAAGTATTTATTTATTTTTTAATATTACTCCAAACTTTTGAATGGTAGTATATCATGGTTTCCACAGAAAATATTAAGCAGCGCAACCGTTTTCAACATAATAAGAAATAATAAACATAATAAGAAATCTTTCACATTTCTGAAGGATCATGTGACACTGAAGACTGGAGTAGTGATGCTGAAAATTCAGCTTTGTGTCGCAGGAATAAATTACATTTTAAAATATTCTAATAGAAAATATTGATTTAAAATTGTAATAATATTTCGCAATATAGTGGTTTTTACTGTAGTATTTTATCAAATAAATGAAACCTTGGCGAGCATATAAGGCTTTGAACATTAAAAAAAATCCTAATTGTTCTGATTTCTGACTTTCACATAACCTAGGGTTAAATGTATTTCTCAAAAGCACGAATAGCACATTGCCTTGCAGTTGCCAGCTTTGGTACCATCCAAGAATGAACATTTAGCAATTAAGGCTGCATTTACATACAATTTAGGCCCCATGGTTCTCCCATGTCTAATCACTAATTGCAATATGCCAAGTTTCAGTCTGTGCGTGCATGAATGAGTGCTTTCATTGTTGGCTAAACTAATCCTCTATCCGCTACACCGCCCCACAGTGCACTACAGAAATGGTACGGAGCTCCGTAAAGGCTTTAGAAGACTCTGGAGTGTTTCGAAAGACTCTGAAAGGATTCCAGAAGAGCCCGGGGAACTGTTCTGTGCACTCTCCATCCATGCACATGCACAGATTTTCTTGTAATAACTCTTCTGTGTGATGCACGCGCTGCCTTCGGGGGCTCAACCAGCATGTAGTGGTGGATGGTCCAATTAGGGCTTCTAATTACCCAGCAGTACTGTAATACATGGGAACAGAGCTACTGTTAGGATAAAAAGCTCTTGCTGTTCTTATTGTTATTGTGGTCTAAGTGCTTTCATAATCTTAGCCGAATGGACGGAAGCCGTTAGAGTCACGGCAGTCGTCAGAATATCGCTTCTGGTTCATATTCATCCGTGTTTTCTGAGGATAAAACGGCATTTATCGTCAAGTTGTGACCCCCTGAGATGTGGAGGCTTCGCTAACTGAATGCGTAACATATATTTTACGTTTCTTCAGGATGGTTCAGGCTATTTTTACTACTGGAATACGTAAGAATGGCTTCTGAAGCAGTGACGTCCATGTTTTAAATGTCACCCCTGATATTTTTTGATGCTGCCTGCGTTTTCCTCCTAGACCAATAAAAGTTATTTTACTGAAGTACAGTTCTTAGTTTTATGATGACATTGTGTCTGGTTGCTTGATCTAGCTTTTTTGTTGAGATTATAAAATGGAGGAAAATAATCACAACATTAATGTGTAATAATGCAAGACAGTAGAACATTTTTTTAAATTGTATTGTAAAATGATGCATTGTGTATATAAAAAGAAGCAATAAGTTTACCAGAAAATACTACTCATTTAGCCAGTTTGTGGTGACAAAACATTTCTCTTTTTTTTTGTAATTTTCAAACCATTTTATTCCATTTCATTTCATTTAATCTTATTTTATCTTATTTAGTTTAGTTTTATTTGTAATTACATTTTATATTTTATTCTATTTTTTCCTTTTTATATTTTATATTATTTTTTTGTATTTAGTTTCTTCATTCAGTTTAATTTTTAAAAAATATATATTTTAGTTAAATTTAATTTTGTATTATTTTTTTATTTAAAATTTTATTTTATTTTATTTTTAACACAATATTTCTCTGAACTTTTGAAAACGCTTCCTTTACGATAATCCAAGAATGAAATATCTGTTATAATGTGAATCCATCTCATTCTGAAGTTAAAAGCTTCATGTCTTTGGAAGCGAAAAACAGTCGTGCCCAACAATTTTTTTGTAAACAAGATGCCAAGTACTATTGGCAAAGTCCAACATTTCCTGGAGAATTTGAAATCAGTGGGCGATTTACAAACACACCAAGAAGCTCTAGAATATTTGTGCAAGTATTTTGGAATTCTTGGAAAGATTCTGTTGATCTCCACAGACCTGTGAGAGGTTCTGGATGGAGAGGATTTGGATTTCTGATGGTCATGGGTAGTTTTGGATAAAGGCCAGTGACGGATGTAGAAAGAGCAGATGGCAGCATGTCTTAACTAAAGGATGGAGGCCCACAAGGAGCAGCCAAGGTCACCAGGAACTCTGAATCACGAGCCACAGAATGAGCCGTCGGGTTTAGATTGGTGGGTGTTGGCTGCAGCACCTTTGAAACACTCTCTCTCTCTCGCACACACACACACACAGCGGTTGTTTTGGCTTGTCTGCAGTATGGTCTCCTGTAGCCCGCACAAGCAAACAATGAATAAAATATGAGCAGAGAGCACTCTGATGAGACTCTCTGTACAAACACACGCATGCTACAGTTTCTCCTTCAGCCAACAGAGGGCAGAGATACCAGCATCCTTAAACTCAGTTATGCTTCCATATTGAAAACATTGGTTGTTAAACTTGCATACTTATACCTTGCACAAGAAATATGCACTTTCCTAGTAATGAAGAAGTTCATCTTTTGACTATGTATTAGGAAATCCATGCACTTAAAAATCTTTTATTTTTTCTTCTCTGTCTTTTAGGTTCAGACATCTGAAAACTGTTGCAGCAACTTTGACCTCATACGGCTTTAAACAGATTATTTGCAATTATAATTTAACACAGGGAAGCAGAAATGAACTGAATTTCATACTGCAAAATGTGTGTGTTTTTTTAAATTGGTCAAGGCAGAGCTTGAAAGTTTAAAAACAAAATGTGAACTCTTGATGTTTGAAGGTTTTATATTTGATGGATGGATGGATGGATAGAGAGATTGAGATAGTTAGAGATGGATGGATAGATATTTAAAGTTGTGTAGATTATATAATATGCACTAAAAACATAGTGAAATTGCAAAGAACCACCTGATTCTCTCTGTGTTTGTGTTCCTCCGTGATTCATTTTTCCATCTCTGATCTGTACACACCACACAATTTATCACTCAACATATGGAAATGCACATTTTTGACATCTCTCTCTTTCTTGCATCTCTTGCAGCTATCAGTCTTTCTACCTGTCTTTCTCTCTGACTCCAGATGGTGTTCAGCGTTGGCCTGGCTGTGTCTTTTTTCAACATATAGATGCATAATTTATGACCTTGGTCGTCTCAGTCTGTTTGATATCAGGCTGTGATTGATGGATGTCAGATTACATCAGCTGTCAGACTTTTTTTTGAAGTTAGGGATGATGCTTTTCCCTTTGACGATGACATTTATGCCGTGTACGACATATGGTGCAATATTAGGCAATGAAGCTGTTTTATAACTAAAGGCCATTTGAGTAAATCCTTCACCCCAAGTATCAATTCATTCTAATTAGACCTCGATTTTCACCTTGTAGAAAAATATAATCTTACTGTAAATTGAAAGAGTGGCTTAAGCTCGAAATGCAAAAGTCTGTTGGGCTCTTTTGATCACCCGGAACACCCAAGTGGAACACCATAGCAATTCCCTGGAATCCTTCTGTCGCATTCTTGTTTGTTGTATGTGATTCTGTGTTATATTGAGGAATGCATCGGAAGCGTCAAACTGTGTCCAGCTCTCTGTGAGAATCTCAGAATCAGAATCAGAATGAGCTTTATTGCCAGGTATGTTTAATGGCGGAGTAGAACTGTTTCAGCAGCTCTTGAGGCAGGTTGAACTTCCTCAGCTGGCGAAGGAAGTACAACCTCTGCTGGGCCTTTTTCACAATGGAGTCAATGTGAGTGTCCCACTTCAGGTCCTGCGAGATTGTGGTGCCCAGGAACCTGAATGACTCATGAAGCAGTGACCTTTTAACCAGGCAGACGCAGACGCACGTTTAGCTCAGGGCTTTGGATTTGTGTGCTGTGTGAATGCGCGTTGCTTTTCGTGTCTTTTTTATTTTTCCATACCAGAGAGTTTTTCTTTCCAGTACAACGGGGAATGTTCAAATGAGTGACGCTGTGCTGCTTTCACTTGCAAAGCGGCAAAACAAATAAATAAATAATGTTGAAGTTTTAATTAGTGTTTTTTTTTAAGACCGATATTGGCTGTTGTGGTCTTAAGGCCCGTTCACACCAAGCAAGATAACTATAAAGATAACGATAAAGATATAGTTCTAAAAATCGTTCTCGATAGTAAAGAATAGCAGAGTCCACACCACAGCTATAACGATAAAGGCACAAAGAAACTATATCATTGGAATCACTTTCGGAACGATTGTTTTTTTTCAGCTGATGAACGATAAAAACGTTGACAGCCTATCATAATCAATCCTGCTATAACGAGCTGGAGAATTTAAAGCAGCAGACGAGCGTGCGCTTACAGACATCGTTTGCTGGTGTGGATGCTAATGTCGTTATCTTTAAAGTTATCATTCTTGGTGTTAACGGGGCTTTAGATCTTAAATAGTGCCATCCTTTGATGAAATATTGAAATATGATATAGCCTATTTAAAATAATTTCTGACATATTACTGTAGCTAAAACATTATTGTTTTATCATTACAATTATTATTGTTGTTGTCGTTGTTTTCTATTATTTATTTTATTTTTTATTTCTCAAAATTACTACAACTTAAGTGATATTTTAATTTAATTTTATATTAAATACTTTCAGAAATGTTACATATGCAAGACATGTGTACAATTTATATGAAGTAAATATTTAATTATTTAAATTTGTTTAATTTTTTAATATTATTTGAACTAACATTTTATTATTATTGATATTAATTTTATATTATTTGTTTTATATAATTAATGATTTCATTTATTATTTTTAATTCTCAAAATGACTACAACTAATCTATCTGTCATCATTGTTTCCACTCTATACTTCTGACCTAAAATAAAAATAATTAAAATTAAATAAGTAAAAATAAATAAATACAAATAAATGACTGGATTTACTAGTGAGTAGTTTGCAAGGTTGTCCTACTAAAAGAGCTTTTCAAGTGCTGCCAATGTCTGCTTTGTGTCTTTAAATTTGCCAACAAATTTCTTGAGCACATCTTTAGATTATGCTTTGCTTTAAGAGTGATGTCTTTAAAATATTCATTACTACATCTTGATGGAGCAAAGTCAATACAGTTACCTCTGAATTCTTTACGTTCTTTACAATAATTTTATTTGTATTTTAATGCATTGGGATTTTATGAGCTTCCACTTTGTGGCAGAATAAACAGCGTGATTTTAAATTGCCAGGCATGAAAAATATAAATATTAACTTGACCCACTCTCAATCACTTTTTAAATGGCAAACATTGTCAATGCAATCCAATTGGAGATTTACAATAGATGGCACACCTAAGGCTGAAATTATCACACAGACTTTGAATGGAGTCTGTGGTTTGGGCTGAATTAATTTCAGAAGTGTTTGGAGAGGAAGATGAATGAGAAGAGGAGGAATCTGAATCCAGCACAGGAGCTGAAGAGTCATTCTCATGCTGGAGGTGTAGGGCAGATAAAGGCAGTGTATCAGAGAGAGGACGGTGTTGCGGTAATAATGTGTTGTTCAGTTTTCTTCATGCTGATGGAGGATTATTATCATCATCCATGTGTCTCTCACACACTCTCCTGCTCTTTTCACAGTGTGATTTATATTTGCTTCTCTCTGTGGTGAGATGTGATCCGAGCGCTATTATCAAAGTTTTACCTTAGTCTGACAGTGAAGAAACAGTTGAATAATTTGTGAAATCGTGCTGTGTTGTTGGTTTATCTATCCGTCCTGGAGGGACACTGTGTCTATGAATGCTTCAGTCCAGAACTTAATTTAAAGCCCTCAGTATCTTCAGAGCCATATGGCTGTAGATCGGTGTTTAGCTTTTATTAGATCATTTTAGCGAACTTTGTCTAAAACAATTTTTGTGATGGTTTGTATTTTTTGTACTCCGTATGGAACATCGGTGTCTGTTTAAGTGATGAACTCCATTACTTGTGTTTGTTTTCAGACATGATAACAGACGTTTTATACTTGTGCTACAACTTTTTGGCCTGTGCTACAAAACTTTCAACCTCTGTAGCACCAGTGCAATGTGAAAAAAAGTTAACGTACAGCCCTGCTAATGTTCTATTGTTCTAACGTTCTGTTTATTGTTATTTGTGTCATTCTAATGTTTTATTTTCGTTTATTCTATCATTCTGTCTAATGTTCTGTTGTTCTCATCATTATTTGGTTCTAACATTTGATCGTTCTTTCTATACAGTATCTTTTTATTCTTTTTTTTACATGTGCTCTAACATTCTTTTTATGTCTATCATTCTATATTTTTAGCAATTTTTTTCTGGTTGTAATGTAGTATTGTTCTTTCTATATATCATTCTTTATGATGTTCTTTAGTTCTATCATTCTATCTCTCATTCTAACATTCATTTCATCTTTCTAATGTTCTATTGTTCTCTCGTTCATTATATCCTTCATCCTACTGTATATATCGTTCTCTCTGTAATTTTCTGTCGCTGTCTTGTTCTTCTTGTCATTCTACTGTTCTGTCTTTTGTTCTTTCATTCCATCTAAAGTTATTTTATTCTTTCTATCGTTCTTTTTGTGGTACTAACATTTTATCATTCTTTCTGTATATCATGTTTTATCATTCTCTGTTCTTTATCTGGTTCCATCCATCCATCCATCCATCCATCCATCCATCCATCCATCCATCCATCCATCCCTATTTGGCCTCTGTGTTTGTGATTAAAGAAGGTTTCCATCCAATTTTTAATACATTTTAATCAGTCCAGTAGCAAAAACAGACGTTTAATTGTGAAGGTCAGTGAGTTTTCATGACCATTTTCAACTTTCTCTCTATTTAAAAATCTCGGCTAAGATTATATGTGCACTTAAAATGTTGTTATGTCATTAATGCCTGTTGAATGAACACAAAGTAATTCACAAAGTTTCCAGTTACTGTATGTTTTCAGTACAGAAGCCACAAATTTCTCAGAAATTAGGAAAATCTCCAGAAATGTGCCGGTCAGTGTCTTGTTTGTCACATCTGTTTAACACACGAGACTGTAGAAGTCACTGCCATCGGCAACTCTGTGTCTCCTAGCAACAGAGTTTCAATCCCAGCCGTACCGTGGTGAATTATGGTCACTGCTCAGCTGTTTATAAAGCCGACTCACCCGTCTACATGCTGTTTTTAGCATTCACTCACACAGAATTATGAATTATTGAATATTTGCGTCCCCAACAAATTAGTGCGGACAGCTTGAGCTGTGGGCCTCCCTCCTTTTCTTCCTCTCCTCGGCTTTTGAGTTTGAGTCTGATGACATTTGATTGCAATTTTGAATAATTGTACACAGAGGCTATTTTCAGACTGTAGTGTATATGAAAATTAGTTTCACGTAGCCAGGCTTATTTTTTCTTCTGCTTATTGAAAGTCTCAACTTTTGAATATCTTTCAAAGATTCAATGCCTTGGAAGCGCTCATCTTGGCAGCTTGGGAACAAAAAGCAAGCGTGACTGTTTTTCTGTTTGGTGACTCGCAGAAACTGGGAGATAAGCATAAAAAAAGGTTGAAAAAGATTCCCGTAAATCACGTAAAGCTAGCCAATCTGAGATTATGATTTTGGAAAGCTTCATTATTATGCGCAATATGCTTCAGATGATCCATGAACGGTCTGTCAACACGCCGCCTGAAACCGAGACTGTATGAAATGGCTGTTTATATGGTAATATGTTTGGGAAATTCAAATTAAATCTAGATAAAAACACTAGAAAAAAAAATCCATGCTCTATTTTTGTGTTCTTAACTTAGTTCTATAGGCCTCATTAGCAGCATGCTAATTGTAAATTTTGCCTTTTGCAGAGACTTTGGAGATTAAACTCGTGGTTTGAGATCCCCAGGCTCCAAAAAAAAACAGATTGTAGCGTTGGCAGGCGTGCGTGCTCGGGGTGGATGTAGTCTGCTGTCCTGTTCCGTTCAGGACCGCTGCCAGGAAGAAGCCCTCCAGGATGACGGCTCGCAGGCCTGGGAGCGTGTTGTTGTGGAACAGGGTTTAACATCTGTCTGGGTTGTTTATTTCCATCCGTGTTGTTCTGAAAAGAGGATCACGGCTCTCGAGAGACAGCTGGAATAGATGAGCGCTGGGGAAGAGCAGACACTGAGAATTAAAATGCTAAAACAGCAGCGTGGGTTCAGTCCAGTTTAATATTTGCTCTGTTTGTCAGTCTAACTGTTACCGTAATTCATGTTTTTTAACAGCAAAAACAGTGGAGGAAAAGTTCAGAAGTGTAGATGGTTCTTTGATTTATCCAAAATCTTATTCTCTATATGCTACTGGTCAAGTTTGGGGTCGGTAAGATTTTATAATGTTTTTAAAAGAAGACTTTTATGCTCACCAAGGTTGCATTTTTTTGAGAAAAAATGCAATAAAAACAGTGATTTGGTGAAATATTATTACAATTTAAAATAACTGTTTTCTATGTGAATATATTTTAAAATGTAATTTATTACTGTGATACAAAGCTGAATTTTCACCATTATTTCTTCAGTGTCACATGATCCTGATTTCGATCATGTGCATGATGCTGATTTGCTGCTCAAGAAACAACACTGCTCAAGTCTTATTATGATTATCAATGTTGAAAACAGTTTGTGCTGCTTATGTTTACAATATTTTTCCACAAATATATGTTGCATATGCATATTTTTGTGGAAACGGATGCAATTTTTTTCACAGGATTCTGTCATGAATAGAAAGCTTGACAGCATTTATTTGAAATAGAAATCTTTTGCAACATTATAAATGACTTTGCTGTCACTTTTGATCAATTTAATATGTCCTTGCTGAATAAAAGTATTAATTTCCTAAAAAAAAAAAAAAAATTACCGACCCCAAATTTTTGAATGGTACTGTAGTAATTTACTAAAAAAAGTATTCTTCCTTTCATTTGCATGTTTTCCTTTAGCACCACATTCTCTAAATGAATTAAGCAAGTCATGATCACTACAACATATTCATCCCTTTTTAATTAAATCTTGTTGATTGACAGCTTTCCATCAGATGTATAGCGATTGGTGCAATGGTAAATATTGTTACCCAGAAAAAAATATTTAAGAAGCAATTCATATATATTCAAATAGGAGCTCATACAGGTTAGGCTGGACTTTAAGTGGAATGTGAATAAAATGTCAATTTTGTGATGCTAATTCATAGACATATCCATGAGCAAACCTTTATATTCTATTTGTGTTCAGAGATATTTAAGGTTTCCCAGCTCTTAAATGGTGGTTCTTGGCCAGAACAATCTGTAGTGTCATGTTAAAGGTCAAACATCTGACTTCAGACATTCTTTTGTGACTAAATCAAGGTTTTGGGTTTGTAAACCCAAGAGTTTAGACCGAATTGTATCACTGCTCATAGACACCAGAGGTTATCAGTCAGCTTATGTGAAAATAAGCATCAGTTATGTTCGCTCAGAAATGGTCAAACTCTTCGCCAGGCCTCAGACAAACAGGTGGCAGGTGTTAATACGCGTCAGCGGGTTGATTTCAAAGTGTTTTCCCAGTGAATGTCTGATGATTGTATTGCAGCATCTTATTCATGCGTTCTTCAGTCTTTCATGTGGAAATGATTCATGAGGATCGTGTGTCTGTAGGGCAGACGCTCATTTAAATGTTCACAGACGTGTTGTGCGGCACTCATTTGACTTCGTTATTTGGCCTCTGCCTATTATTCATCTTCAGTGAGGTTTGGGAGCTGTTAGCATCTGAATGAAGCTTTGAACAGCCGTTTCTTGTGTCTTCACACAGAGAGACGACAACATGAACAGAGAGAGCGAGTTTGTAAGATTCTCGTTACACACTGGGATCAAACTCTCAGTTGCATTTCTCCTTAGGCAGCAACAATGTAGAGCAGTTTCAGTAAAATATAGAATAAGAAGATAAACAGCACCTGAAGTAAATAGTATAGTGGAGATGAGGGCTGCACAATTAATTTAATTTCTAATTGCGATTACAATTATGGATGCCACAATTACGTAATCGTTCAAAGCAGCAATTAATCGTTCAAAGTTCACTTGTTATTCTGTTATTCTTAAGATGTGTTTTTTTCTTTCTACATGTTATCTTAAGGGTTTTTCCATTGTTTTAGTTTTAGTATAACATTATAATACCATTCATATTGTAAAGAAGAAACCAATCCGATGTATAGTTGACATTTGAGGCTTAATACTATAGAAAAGCACTAAACAATTTTCAGTTAGAGTGTTTTCAGCTTGTTTATTTTCACATAAAAATGCGGCATGCAGTTGCATTAAACAATGGTATAAACATCATTCAATGTAAATTGTGATAATCATAATTAATGATCGACAGTTATGATTTTTGTCATAATCGTGCAGCCCTAATGGAGATACAGTGACACATTCCATGACTGAATGATTACTATAGTCATGTATATTGTTATTGACACGGCTTATTTTTTATTAAAATAATTGTTATTATATTTTATTTTATTCTTATTTTTTAATATTTAATTTTATTTAGGTCTAGTTTTAATATTATTTGATTCGATTTTTAAATTAGTTTTAATATTTTTTAATTAGTTTTAATATTATTGTATTATTTTAATATTACATTTTCATTTTAATTATTTTTTATGCAATTCGATTAAATCAGACACTTGATTTGAAGTATACCATATAAAAAAAACTATTTGCCAAGTGCAGAGAGTGTGAGGAGTTGCTCTCGGTGCAGTTGATCAAAACATATCTGAGCTTTTGATCTAGTTATTTCTGATATTTTTTTTAAAGATATTTTCTGTGATGGATTTCTTCTCTAAGGTTTGAATCACCAAAGTTTTATAAATTTGCAGTTTACCAGGGTGAATCATTTAATACCAGCAAGTTTTCGAGTTGATTGGATAGTTAGCCAAAGAAAGGTTTGACTCGCATACTGTAATAAAGGGAATTTTTGAGAGAAATTGAATTATATAGATTGTTATACAGCAGGGGCTCCACCAATTAATTCATCCAATTTTTGTGAGAAATAAAAAATAGACTTAAACAAATTTTTTTTTAATAATATATGATTTTAAAGTGCATATCATGCCTTTACATATGATGTGGTTATATGGTACTTTTGTAGTAGCTGCTGTGGTTTGATTTAGCGATAGAATTTATTTTATAATCTATTTAATCTACCTAATAAATTATATATTAAAAATATCCATCCATATCCGTCTCAAATACACCTTTTATAGTCATTGTTTTATATATATTTTAAATTTTAATAAGGATGATGATGATAATAATAATAAAGATTTTAGAGTTTTTTTTTCCATATTTCCAAATATTTCCAAATTTTTTATAAATCTTTTTTTTTATTATTAGTTTAAAAATCCTTGTTTGTCACTGACGTTTGCAGGTCATTTCATTCCTTAGTGCTGTACAGTAATGAAATATTTCCCTTCTTTCTCTCTTGCAGAGAAGCTGTTTGGTGAGTTCTTGACCTGGGACCTGCAGGACGCTCTGTCCCACCTGCCTCTGAAATCCGGTCAATCTGTCTCCATCCCTGTCAACATAAGCGCCAAACTGGACTTCTCCGGTCAGGAGAACCTGTTACACGACCTGAACGACGGTAAACATCCACACGACACGCAAAAACAACATCATTGGGGTCCGTTCTGGTTTGTCCCATCCAATTTACGCTCAATTTCTGAGAGTGCATCACCGGAGCCATCGCACTATAATCAAGACAGGCTTGATTGCTCTCTGATAGATAGAAAGGCAGTATTCACTTTGCCCTGTTATGCTAGATCTGATCCAAGCGAGGTGATTTGAAATGGTGTCTGCACCCTCTCATTTCACATTCAACAGAGACATCGGCTGTCTCTCTCCTGTATTACCCCCTCTCCGTCCCCTCTGCCCTCTCTTATTTCCTCTCTGGATTCATATCTATTTCCTCTTCACATCTTGTCCTTTTGTCTGTTTCCTGGTTATATAACACTTATACCTTCTTTCTTCCTGTCTAACCTCTTGTTTTACCTCTCGAGCGCACTGAAAAGGAGAAAGCACCATTATCACAGTTGTTTCTACTAAACAGCACTGAAGTGGAGTTCAAATTTGCTTAAAACTATATACCATATGGTTTTGAAATAGACAAATCTTCATTCACATGTACACTGTAGTGTTCAAACGTTTGGGTAGTATCTGTAATATATATATATATATTTGAAAGAAAAGTTAAAACTTTCATTTATAAGGGATGCATGAAATTTATTGAATGTGACAGTGAAAGTGACATGAACTTTCTATTTACCCCAAAACATTTTTTTTCTGTTTTAATAACAGTTTTCAACATTGATAATAAGAAATGTTTCTTGAGCAGCAAATCAGCATATTTGAATGATTTCTGAAGGATCATGTGACACTGAAAATTGGAGTAATGATGCTGAAAATGTATAAATGAATAAATAAATATTAAAAAAGTAAAAAAAAAATTAATGAAATATCAATAAAAAAATAAAAATAATAAATATGAAAATGAACTATAATTAAAATCTCGTTAATCTATATTTTTAATTTATTAAATTATTATTTTTAAATATTCAAATAGAAAACCGTTTCCTCTTTTAAATGGTAATAATATTTCACAATATTAATGCTTTTACTGTATTTTTGATCAAATAAGTGCAGCCTTGGTGAGCAGAAGAGACTTATAAAATTATAAACTGATGTAAATGTGGCCTGTGGTGTTAATATTTCAAATTTGTACACATTTGATTCAGTAAATGGTCTTTCTTTAGGAAAAAGATGGAAGGAAATTAGATGTTCTTTCTCACTGAATGTCAACAGTTGAGTTTTTTGTATATTTTTTAAGGGATTAGAGAAGAAACTCTTGCAATAAAGTATAAAATGTCAGTAAAAATAATTTGCAACCTCTGAGAATGGGAAATGTCCTCCAGGTTCTCTGTGTCTGTTTGTATGCACATGTAGATATGAATGAAACACGAGGAGAGCAGACTGTTGCAGACGAGCGGCGGTGTGCGTCTGTCTGCTGCGTTTCTGCTTGAATTACAAACAGGTGCGCTATGAACAGCCTCCTTCCTTTCTCTCTCCCGGGTCTCTCCTCAGACGCTGCTAAAATGTTTTAATTATTGTTGAAATAATCATTTTCTCTGAACTAGGCCGATAAGACTGTCCTATTAGCGCAGCATGTAGAGGGCAGTGAATTGTAAACACTGCTGATGTTATCGCAGGTGCAAATACATCATTGCTGTTATTTAGCAGTAATATTAACACTGTGTGCTATTGGTTTTCTTATCATTGTGGTTTGTAACTGTAGAAATGATTGTAAAAGATCAAAACAAGTCATTCAAATGTTAAAGTGGTTGATGTTGCACTTCCTCATCTCTGATTGGCTGCTCAGCCTTCTCTCCATTGTGATGTCATAAGGGGATGCAAGACATCCTTGGTGTTGCATGTTTTGCATGAAGCCGCTTCCAGACTGTTGTCAACATATTTACCCAAATTTTAGACATATCTGTACACGTTTTCTGGCCTGCGTGAATTAAGTAAATCCAAGGGGAAAAAACTGATGCATTTTCAACATTTCTAACTTGCATTTGTAAATGCAACATGTGCTAATCATTTTATTAATATGTTGACAACATTTTTAGTGTCTCCCAGTGGTTTTCTACCAAAATAAAAGCCCTAAAGTTTAATGCTTGACAGCAAAGAAATTAAGACAACCATAAATATTAGTATTGGAAATGTACTTTTATTCTTTAAAATAGCTAATTATTTATTAGTAATTATTCTTTAAAATAAACGTATTCTTATTCTTAAAATGCTAATTTTTTTTTGTTTTACGGTACAGTAGTATTATTACAATAGTTGAACTTTTGACAGCAAAGACATTAAGGCAACCATAATTATTATATTGAAATTATTGTAATTATTATTAACAGGTACTTATTCTTTATTTTGCAGTAGTCGTACAGTGGTATAGTACATTGCAATTGAATTACAATTATTACAGTACATTTTTTATTTAATGTTTAAAATAAATAAATACATTTAAATAAATACGAATATTTTGTTAATTTTTTTATTAAATATTTTATTTGAATAGTTTTTATTTTACAGTGCAATAGTGTTGTTATTATTATAGTTTAACGTTTGAAAGCAAAGAAATTATGACTTTATATTATTTATAGCTTTTTATTGCCATATTGTTGCTGTTGTTTATTATTATTATTAATAATAATAATAAATACTTTTTATTTTACAGTGATACTACAGTAGTATAGTATTGTTACAACTGTAAGTTTAGTTTTTATTTTATTTTTCTAGAATTTAAATAAGTACTGTTGTTATTATTATTATTATTATTATATTGAATGGGGAAAAATGGTTTCCTTATTTTTGGTTATCACAATAGTAATGACTTTTAAAGGTTCACTTCGTAAATTTGTTGTTAACCTGCTGATTAATCAGTTCAATAATGAATGAGTTGTTAGACTGATTCAGTTGATCAGAGTGAGTTTAATCAAACAGATTCATTAAAAAGAATCGGCTTATGGAAAACATTTGTTAGTTGAACACACCGTACATTTCCTTTCTGTATCTTTGGCTCTGTTCTCTTCATCCCTTTGTCTTTGCCCTTTTTTGTCTCTATTGCTCTCTCAGCGTCTGTCTCCATCTCTCCTGTCAGCATAACTCTGTGATGCAATGCTCTGTCTGTCTCTCTCTCAGGAGGCCATTGGGTTCAGTCTGTACGGGAGTTTCTTTAACATGCTGTGCGCTTTCGTTCATTCATCCGCCCTCTATAAATCGTCTCCCCGTCAGAGAGCGGCAGAGCGCGAGGGCCAGACAGTCAGACTAAACACATTAGTGCCTGAATGTTAAAATGTCAGCGCAAGAACAACATAATGAGAGAGGAGAGCGGCTCCATTAAACCGGACGGCTCCCCCCGCTGAGAGCCCGCTGGAGGTAAGTGTTTACCCTTCATGTGGGACGTCAGCCGACCACAGAGCTCCGGTGCGGATGAGGTCACGCCGCCTCATAGGGATGAACTTGCTAGCCTCATTGGGTAACGTCTGGTAATCGCTGAGCACCGCGTTTTTCAATGCGACCCGCTGTGTTTTTCTTAAGCAGGGGGAGTAAATGACGTCTGTTAGACATAAGCTGAAGATGTTCATTAGGTGGATCATTTGAGCTGATATTGAGCTCCTAGACTCTTTTATTTATTTAGCATACGTTCAAAAGGTAAAATCAAATTATGACAGAAAAAGAATCAAGAATGCAATGCTAGTAGGTGTTAATTATTTGTTGTAATCAGGCTATCATCACATTCCCATTGTAGTCCCCACCCTTACTAGAGCCAGATGCCAAAATAATCTTGTCTTGCTGGGCAACTGGCTGTTTGTGTTGTGTTGTGTTTTTTTTATTTATTTTTATTAAGTTTTATTTTATACACTACCTTTTAGACTTTTAAAGGCATTATATAAAAAACAATTAATTATTATTATCATTATTATTAAATTATTAAATCTTTTAAGGTGCTATATAAAATATGTCTTTATTATTTTAATATTAATAAAGTATTTAATTATTATAAAATAAAAATTATTATTATTATTATAAAAATATTATTATTAAATCATTAAATGTGCTATATGAAAATTATTATTTGTGCATTTTAATAATAATAAATTATTTAATGTTGTTTTTATATTAATATTATTAATATTATACATATTAAAAACCTTTATGCCCTGTATTATTATTATTAGTAGTAGTAGTAGTAGTAGTAGTAGTAGTAGTATAAATATTTATATAATATTTA
>NW_015505611.1:273515-296186 GCF_001515645.1 Sinocyclocheilus grahami | reverse complement strand
TATAAATATTTATATAATATTTAATTTTTATATACAAATACAAATATTTGTTTTTATAATAATATTTTTATTTTATTTGGTTTATTATTATTATTATTATTAAATCTTTAAAGGTGCTATATCAAATATTTCTTTATTTTAATATTAATAAAGTATTTTATTTTTTATATTATTATCATAACAATATTATTATTAAATCATTAAATGTGCTATATGAAAATAGTTATTTGTGCATTTTAATAATAATCAATAATTTAATGTTGTTTTTATATTAATATTATTAATATTATACATATTAAAAACCTTTATGACCTGTATTATTATTATTATTAGTAGTAGTAGTAGTATAACACATTTATATAATATTTTATATTTATAAAAAAATAATATTTTTATTTTGTTGCATTTGTGTATATATGAAGAGTTTAGTTCCAAAACGCGATAAACGCCTTTTTTTGTTTATTTTTTTTGAGTTTCCGCCAAAATCAGTATTGTATCTGGTCGGTATTGAAAAGTCAATTTTTAATTTTAAGCAAAATGCGATATCCGCCGAGTTATTCTGTCATGTTTTCTTCCTTTCTTTCCAAACTGCGACAAAAGTCTCCCTTCTCTGCAGAATGCGATATATCCACTCAACCAATCACAGCGCACCATTCAACGCACTCTAGACAGTAACAACCGATCACAGCGCACCATTCCACACACTCTAGAATGGCGGCGCTTTGAATACACCCGGCATCCTAGTTTTCCTCATCTACTTTGTACTTTGTGATCAACAAACAAACTTAGGGCTGCACGATAAATCGCATGTGATTGTCATGCGCATCTCGTCAGTAAAGCCGGTTCTGTGATTAATAGTAAATCTCCATCACATGCTTTCAGATGGAGCGGCATTTAATACACAGAGCCGTAGATCACTGCTATATCGCGTTCATAATCGCAGATGAGTCACATTCGATTATGAACGCGATATTGCGTAGCTTGTCAGTGTAAGTGTTTTGATTAATGCCATTAATGTTTTTGTTAATACAGCGTATAGCAATGTAACATGGCAAAGATGAATGCACTTTTGGAAGTTGAATGTAAGGGAAATGTCATTTTGGAATTTCTGTGGTTTAATGTGATATTGTTGTTCATGTATGTTCATGATGAAATTTTCTTTTATTGTTGTTATTAATTTATAGCATTAACAAGACGACCCGACCCGTTGAATTCATTTTGGCAGCGATGACTGATTGAATATATTTTTAGTCCAGTGCCTGCATATAAGATTAGTATTGACTAAGTTCAGAGGCTGTCATATGTGGATCAACTTACTATGTTGTGTATTTTTAACAGTTTCAATATGAAAAATTACTTTTACATTGATTCAATGGATTTATTGCATTTTGAAGGAAAAAAAAGTGGCATGGATTTAGTGCATTTTGGGGAAAACATTTTTTATGTAATAAATCTTTGAAAATCAAAATCTAGATTAGAATTTTTAATGTTATTATAACCTAAAGATGCTATGTGAATGTTTGAAACCGAAAATAGTGGTTTTCATCTAGCCACTTTCTTGGTAAAAAACCCCACATTTTTACTCAAATTAATCAAAATGTGTGTGTATATATATATAATTTTATATTTATGAATCTAAATTTATCTTTTCTTTTAGCTTATACATATATACACCTTAGCTCCGCCCTCTTCTGCTTGTGTGACACTCTTAACTCCGCCTCCTCTTACCTCATGTCACTCTGTTTGCTCTGACCTGGTATCTGGGCGTCTGTGTCTTATAAAGTTAGTAGCAGACATTACGACATATTGTGTCAGACACTCTTGAAGGGAAGTGATGTCATTTCAGAGGCTGTGGGACTCGTAATGAGGACCGTAAGTTCTCTGTGTGCCGAGTGATTGAACACCCTCTCCTTCCCTTTCAGAACCCACAGGTGGAAAATCACAAATACTGACCAGATCTGTCCTGATGTGAGCTGCTGCGTACGACTCTCTTTTACCGAGCAGCAGAGAGGCAGCATCTGAATGATTATTGAAAATCACATTCTGTTCTACAGACATTAGTTTCTGTTCAAATAGTGATGAGCTGCATTTTCGTACATGCACCTTTCACCTGCCGTCTCTTCTGCTCTTCCTCCTCTGTGGTATGTCAGAATCCATCCGAGTGTATTGGAGCATCTGCATGAGATACGGAGAGAAATCTGTGCATGGCAAATGCTGCAATTAACCCTCATTATTTTCCCTCAGACAGAGCCAAAGCAGGTCAAATCCAGAAATGTCACTGCTGCAGAAAAACCTTCAATTAGAGCAATGGTTTTGTGTAGCAGACAATGCAACCTCCGTGTTTGTTTGTTTTATTTATTTATTCATTTTTTAAGACTAAAATTCACTACCTTTAAACATTTATTATTATTATTAACAAAATATTATGATTTATTATTATTAAACCTTTAGAAGCGCTATATAAATTACATTTATTTTAATTATTTTTTATTTTGTTTATATTATTATTATTGTTATTATTATAAAAAATTTGAAACGGGTATAATATATTTATTATTATTATTATTAATCTTTAAACGTGCTGTATACAATTCATTCATTAATTAATTTATTTATTTATTCATTCATTCATTTAATTTAATTTCAACATTTTGACAATAATCTAACATATTTCCAAATTATACACGATAATTCGAATAAATTGGATTTTGTTTCGGCACTTTTCTGTGAAAAGTGGCCTTTAAAATGTGAATGAGGAACATGTATTAAATAAGTATATTGGGTACATTTTGATTTCATTTTGGCTTTAATAAATCAAGCATGTGAGGACATTTGTAAGCATTTTTGGGTGATGCAAATATTTTAATAAATGCTATGAATTTAATCATTTTGAACTGACTCGCAGAAATGAATCACACTTTCCAACTCAGCACCATTTATTGTATAAAAGTTTAAATTAGACCTTTAAAACATCTCTGTTTTAATAATCACAACACTATACTGACACACGCTCTATAAGAAACGTAATATCCTAGTAAAATGGGGTAATGGGGTACCATAACAATATTGGTTAATTTCATATAACCAGCGAAATCATTGCAGATATATCTTGAATATTTCATATACCGCCCAGCCCTACTGCAACGGATGTCGTACATTTGAGGATTTGTGCTTTTAGTTTTGTGTTTTTATGTTCTTGCAGTCTTGCAGACCATTTAAGTCTGTGTTGATGAAAGTCTCATTCATCATATTTATGTCCCGTTTCTAAAAATAACCCAGAATGTTTCTCGCTTGAATGAATTTGTGTGTGCGTTTAGAAGCTTATGCTGTTATCCGTATGCCCTGCAGAGATAAAATATATCCACCTGAGTGTGTTCCAGAGAGTCACTGCGGCACACGCACTCCATCGCCTTATTTATTACCAAGTTTTTCCACCTCATCATATTTCAAACTGTCACGTTATGGATTTTAATTTTTATTTCGAGTGCTAAATGCCGGACAAACAGATGCGCTGAGAGATAGAAAGGCGGATGGAGAGAGAGATGGAGAGCGAAGCGTTTGAGTGATGTTCACGTCCTCTGAATGTGAGGAATTATTGCTGTATAATAGCGTCCTCTCCTCACATAAGTCACATAAGATAGTGATCTCTCTTTTCTCTCGCGCTGTTTCTCAGGCCTCTGGCCGCTGTGTTAATGTGTGCCGTATGTCTAATGTATGTTGTTTTGTGCTTTCAGATGGTATTAGTGTAACAGGTCTGCCCGTCTCCAGCCCACTGCGGCAGGTTCTAAAGCCACGCGCTGAAAATAAACCAGTCGGCAGTGATGCCAGCAAGAACGAATTCAATCACGTCAAGGTAGGAATTCTGTCCTCGAGCTACACACACTTAACTTTTTTTGCTAATGCTCTGCTCTAGAGCCGTAGTGCACTTGATTTCTGTAGAACACTTGTTAGTACACTAGCTAGGTGTGATGCTGTTTTAATGGTTACTTGGGTTCTAATTATGACATCACACTGGAATGCTCCGCCCACATTCAGGTCGCATTGTGAATCAGTCTTATACTTATTCTCTGTGTAGAGCAGGGCTGTCCAAACTCGGTCCTGGAGGGTCGGTGTCCTGAAGAGTTTAGCTCCAACCCTAATTAAACACACCTGAACCAGCTAATCAAGCTCTTACTAGGCATACTAGAAACTTAAAGGCAGGTGTGTTGAGGCAAGTTGGAGCTAAACTCTGCAGGACACCAGCCCCCCAGGACCGAGTTTGGGTAGCCCTGGTGTAGAGCATATCGGATTTTTTTCTGATTGGCCTTTTTTTAGTTGAATCACGTGTTTTTCCCTGCATTGAAGTTGTAAAACAGTATTATTTATCCCTTACATCAGTCTGTAGTGAGCAGGGGTATCTTTAATTTGGTCTCTCTGTCCATGGTGCTGAAGTTTTGTGTGTCTCTGTCCATGGTGCTGGAGTTTTGTGTGCGTCTCTGTCCATGGTGCTGAAGTCCATAAGTCCATAATAATTTTAGCAGAAGTCAGATTTGAGTTGACCTGTTGGTGAGATTTCAGTTCATATGAGCTCAGCTTTTCTCTTTGTTATTGAGCAGATTGAAATGTTCTTTTCTGAGTAGTCCATTGTTCATTTCTCAGTATATAAAGGGCAAGAATCCCACTGGCAATCATGTTTGTGAATATACACATTGAGACTGCTGCTGGATGAAGATGATTTTTTTGTATTATTTAAATTTTTTGTTTGTTTAAACAAAATAAATAGAAATTAATTTATTTAGATTTTATTTTGATTTGATGGTATTTCTATATTTTATTTATTTATTTTTTGTGTTGCTTTATTTATATTTATATTATAATTTATTTTATATAGTGCCTGTCAGTTGAAGTGATATAATCAATCCAAATTGTATTTTATTTAATATTTATGAATTTTGTCTTGTTTTATTTATATTTAACTTTTTAATTAACTTTTTTATTTGATTAAATTTGTATAATTGTAATTATTTTTTATATATAAAAAAAACACTGGTCAGGGGTAGTGCTATAATCAATCCAATATGTAATAGAGGAATGGACCATCATCTGAAGGATTGTTCATGCTGACGGTGATCTGCAGTTGCACTAAGACAGGTGGTCATTCATTTTCAAAGTTTCTGGCAACCTGAGTGCACTGCAAAAACAATTTTCTTTGTATTGTAAAACAAGCAACATGGCATATGATAATAAATCGTTCTAAGAGAGAACTCTAACTCAAGTTAATGGGATTTATGCTTAAAATGCTCAGCAAAGACAAAATAAGCTTAATTCAAAAAGCAAACATGTTTATTTTGTCTCACCCCATTAGCAAATAGTTTTTTTTTCCTTGTTTAAAGCCTAAACTAATTTCCGCTTCAGGATGCAAATTTTAAGACACAAGAAAACTAATTTGTTGTTGAATTAAATTACACATGATTTTTACCAGCAGTACACCTCATTTGTGATAAGATTTTAAAAAGCTATTAGCTGCAACATCGGGACGTCCAGCCTCAGGAACGCCCAGTAGCGACCCGCCGTCCTCCAACGGCAAAATCACTCTGTGTGAACGGGGCATGAGACTGACAATCCATCTACCTCCATCCCTCCTGTCATCACTGCATAATTTAGTGCCATTTTCGGCAGAAAGAAAGAGTTTGAGGACACTGGGGTGAGAGTATACAGATGCATCCTGAATGGAAATGAGACGAACAGGGAAGCTAGAGTAAGTAATGAGAGGAGGAAGTGTTGAGTGACAGGACACATCAACGCTGCAGGATATATCCCAGCCTGAGACGCTCTGAATGTTTGAATCCAGACGAGCTGAAGGTAATCATTCTGTGGCTTGACTGACAGCGTCCGACTGAGACTCACAACATGAAGTGTCTTTACTCACTTCCCCTCTCATAACCCTATCAGTACTGTCCACTGAGAGAGAGAGTGACGGTGTCCTGGCCCTCACTATCTCCAAACCCCCAAACGGTTTAGCAGTGAAGAGAAGTCTCCAGCTCAGCTGTTTCCAGTGCAGTCTTTCTTTCTTCTTGTCCTGGCAGGGACTGCAGAGTGATAAAGGAGACAGAGAGAATCCGGTCTGCTCTGCTGGGCAGGCCAAACACAATAAGAGATGGGATTGAAGCTGTTGGAGAGGGAAGATTAGGGTCAGATACCTGAGAGAGAGAGAGAGAGAGAGAGAGAGAGAGAGAGAGAGAGAGAGAGAGACCGAGAGAGAGTGTGTGCTTGTGTGTGCTCAAGAGGAGAGATGATTTGCTGCTCAGGAAACATGGCTTATTATTATCAATGTTGAAAGTAGTTGGCACGTAATGTTTTTGTGGAAAATGTGATGATACTTTGTTTCAGGATTCTTTGATGAATAGAAAATCAAGAAGGACAGCATTATTTAAAATAGAAGTCTTTTTGTAACATTACATGCCTTTATTGTCACTTTTTTATCAATTTTATGTATTAAAATTATTAATTTCTTAAAAAAAAAAAAGTTTACTAACCCTAAACGTTTGATCTGTAGTTTCTTCCACTTTGAGCACCTATTCATAGGATTTGTTTTATAACAATTAGGAGGATTTTTTTTCTCTTTCATTATATGAATGTCACGTAAAGACAAGTTGTCTATATTTATTTTTGATTATTTTCTAAATGTATTTTATGTGTGGATTTTGTATTTCTACCCAGATATTCTTTTAAACTATGAAATATATGAACTATATCTGTTTATATATATATATATATATTTATATATATATATATATATATATATATACTTTTTTACATTTAAAACAAATCTATACAAACTGATCTAGACATTTATAAATTAAACAAACACACCTGATATAATTTAAACAAATAGTTAATCATAAATCATTTCAGTTTTTAATTTATGAAATTATTTTTATATAATTTATCAAAATTATGATTGGCTGACACCTCTAACAATATTTTAATATTGCTAATACTAATACTAATATAGTTTGTATACTTGTTTACCAAAAAGACAACAGTGCCAGTTGAAGAGCTTGAGATACAATTTGAGACGTGATGTGTGAATGAAGACAAATGAAGCTAAATATCATTTGTGAACAGAATATTTGATTGTGTCTCAGAAAAGTGTGAAAGTAGTATTTAATTGGGTTTATTCAGGATACATAAATGCAAGCTATGAGATTACCCTCAGCAAGACAAATGAGTTGACCAGAAAAAAAAAATAAAAATGACAAAAGAACCCATAGTTGAAGAAACACGACAGATCTTTATTGTGTATTTCCTTTAAAGCCATATGAGGTGTTACATTCACAAAAATAGCTGTTGGATCCAATTCCAAAAGTGCCAAAACTGGGTTCGGCTTGTTCCAGCACAAATATAAATTTACAACCTCCAAATTCAGATCGTATCAGAAGTGATTTAAAGGGATAGCTCACCGAAAAACGAAAATTTGCTGAAAATGTGCTCACCCTCAGGCCATCCAAGATGAGTTTGTTCGTTCATTGGAAGAATTTTGAGAAAGATTTTTAGAAATGAATCTTTGCATCACTTGCTCTCCAATGGATCCTCTGCAGTGAATGGGTGCCGTCAGAATGAGAGTCCAAACAGATGATAAAACATCACAAGTAATATAAGTAATCCACAAGGCACGTAGTTTCTAATAGATCCATAATCAAGATGTTTTTAACTTCAAACAATGTTTCCAGCTAAAATGCATATCTGTTGCTTTCTCCAGTGAAAAGGTAATCTTGTTTGAATCAGGAAAGAAATATGCACAGATCAAGCACCATTTTTTATTATTTTTTTTTTACTGGAGAAGGCATTATTAGGGATTATGGACTGATATTTTGGCCAGAAGTGACAGTATAAAGTTAAAACACCTTGATGGATTTGTTTATTATTAAAAACATGCAGCTTTTTACTTCACAAGACATTAACTGATGGACTGGAGTGGTGTGGATTAGTGTGATGTTTTTATCAGCTGTTTGGACTGACGGCACCCATTCACTGCAGAGGATCCATTGGTGATCAAGTGATGTAATGCTACATTTCTCCAAATCGGTTCAGATGAACAAACAACTGGGTGAACTGTTCCTTTGATTTGTTGGAAATTGTTGTTTGATTCACTGTTTTACTCATGGTTTTATCCCCTTAGTTTTAGTATCAAAACACAAGCTGTACAGAATGCCACATGCATCTGTCTGCTGTCAAAGCATCGCAAGAGATGCGAAGAATGCACGCTGCTCGCCAAGGGCAATTTCTTCGAAGAGAAAATGATTCAGTGGATTTCGGTACAGTTGGAATGTTTGTCATTCACAAACTTCTTCATATTCACTGCTCACTGCATGTTTGTTCATTGATTATTTTGGCTGATTTGATGGTGCTTTAAAACTAAGGATGCTGTGCACTTGCTCTGTTTAACATAAATTAATCATGTTAAACATGAAATCAATCGTATCCCATTTCCAAGCTGGATTTAGACTCTTACACTCTTTCTTCCTTTTCAATCTCTTTTTTTTAAAGGATGTTTTCCTCAGTCTGTATTTTCCCAGTGTTTCGTCCTCAGGTTTCGAAATTTTTAAAACAGCACATGCAATTTCGTCATTGTTTCTTCGGCCAGACGGTGAAGAAGCATTTGAATAATTCCTCAGATGGTGCTGGAGGAAGAGCGAATCAATACGAGCTCTGATGTGAGTTCAGTTCAGTAGATTAATGACTCCCTCTAACAATATTTTAATATTGCTAATACTAATACTAATATAGTTTGTATACTTGTTTACCAAAAAGACAACAGTGCCAGTTGAAGAGCTTGAGATACAATTTGAGACGTGATGTGTGAATGAAGACAAATGAAGCTAAATATCATTTGTGAACAGAATATTTGATTGTGTCTCAGAAAAGTGTGAAAGTAGTATTTAATTGGGTTTATTCAGGATACATAAATGCAAGCTATGAGATTACCCTCAGCAAGACAAATGAGTTGACCAGAAAAAAAAAATAAAAATGACAAAAGAACCCATAGTTGAAGAAACACGACAGATCTTTATTGTGTATTTCCTTTAAAGCCATATGAGGTGTTACATTCACAAAAATAGCTGTTGGATCCAATTCCAAAAGTGCCAAAACTGGGTTCGGCTTGTTCCAGCACAAATATAAATTTACAACCTCCAAATTCAGATCGTATCAGAAGTGATTTAAAGGGATAGCTCACCGAAAAACGAAAATTTGCTGAAAATGTGCTCACCCTCAGGCCATCCAAGATGAGTTTGTTCGTTCATTGGAAGAATTTTGAGAAAGATTTTTAGAAATGAATCTTTGCATCACTTGCTCTCCAATGGATCCTCTGCAGTGAATGGGTGCCGTCAGAATGAGAGTCCAAACAGATGATAAAACATCACAAGTAATATAAGTAATCCACAAGGCACGTAGTTTCTAATAGATCCATAATCAAGATGTTTTTAACTTCAAACAATGTTTCCAGCTAAAATGCATATCTGTTGCTTTCTCCAGTGAAAAGGTAATCTTGTTTGAATCAGGAAAGAAATATGCACAGATCAAGCACCATTTTTTATTATTTTTTTTTACTGGAGAAGGCATTATTAGGGATTATGGACTGATATTTTGGCCAGAAGTGACAGTTTAAAGTTAAAACACCTTGATGGATTTGTTTATTATTAAAAACATGCAGCTTTTTACTTCACAAGACATTAACTGATGGACTGGAGTGGTGTGGATTAGTGTGATGTTTTTATCAGCTGTTTGGACTGACGGCACCCATTCACTGCAGAGGATCCATTGGTGATCAAGTGATGTAATGCTACATTTCTCCAAATCGGTTCAGATGAACAAACAACTGGGTGAACTGTTCCTTTGATTTGTTGGAAATTGTTGTTTGATTCACTGTTTTACTCATGGTTTTATCCCCTTAGTTTTAGTATCAAAACACAAGCTGTACAGAATGCCACATGCATCTGTCTGCTGTCAAAGCATCGCAAGAGATGCGAAGAATGCACGCTGCTCGCCAAGGGCAATTTCTTCGAAGAGAAAATGATTCAGTGGATTTCGGTACAGTTGGAATGTTTGTCATTCACAAACTTCTTCATATTCACTGCTCACTGCATGTTTGTTCATTGATTATTTTGGCTGATTTGATGGTGCTTTAAAACTAAGGATGCTGTGCACTTGCTCTGTTTAACATAAATTAATCATGTTAAACATGAAATCAATCGTATCCCATTTCCAAGCTGGATTTAGACTCTTACACTCTTTCTTCCTTTTCAATCTCTTTTTTTTAAAGGATGTTTTCCTCAGTCTGTATTTTCCCAGTGTTTCGTCCTCAGGTTTCGAAATTTTTAAAACAGCACATGCAATTTCGTCATTGTTTCTTCGGCCAGACGGTGAAGAAGCATTTGAATAATTCCTCAGATGGTGCTGGAGGAAGAGCGAATCAATACGAGCTCTGATGTGAGTTCAGTTCAGTAGATTAATGACTCATTTTCTGCCGGTATGGAAACAGATCATCACATGTGACCCCCGACGGGTCCTGTGTGCGAATGCATGTGTCACGGCACAATGTGCTCGTGACAGATCCTGCCGGGCACAAACTCTTAAATTAAGCTGTTTGGTTTCGACGCGCTCCGCTGCATTTGTGAGTTTGCACACGCATAGTATATTTCATCATCTAGCCTCGTGATTAGTTTGTTTACTTGTTTTGTGCATGTAAAGGAAATGAAAAGCACTCTTTTTCCCATCAGCGGCTGATATCCAGAGCTGCTTTATTGAAGATGAGCAGGAAAGTTAAAAGTAAATGATCATAAGGGTTTATGAAGTCTGATATGCTGCTTTGGCTATCCATCTACACACGCGTAGATTTGCACAGTTAGATGCTGCTTTTTTACTTTAGCATCTGCTTTTGTTGTGGCGGTAGGTTCGATTACTTCTGATTAAATCAACCCATAATGCAGTATATAGTTGTTCATATATATGTGCAGATGTAGCGTGTTAATACAGAAATCACAGAAACTTTTCTTTCTTTAAAGTTTAAACAAAGTCCTACATTAATGATACGAATGAGAACACATACTTGTTCTCCTTCCCTTCAGGCCAGTGTGTCTTTAAATGAAAGCTCTAAAGACCAAACACATTAGTGATGTGAGGAGATATTTTCACCACATACTCCAGATATGAGTCACGCAGCACCGGGAGGCTTTCCAGCACTTTGTAGCAATACTTTGAGTCCCTAGAAGTGAGCTAATTTTGCATAAAAATCTCTCTATGGGGATTTTATGAAGGTAAAAATTATTTGATAATATGTATGTGGTATATTGTGGTAAAATCCAAAAATGTCTTTTAGTAGTGTGGTGAGGGTTTGCGCTAAAAGTTTAATGGTCAGTAATATTAAATTTTTTTGTAAGAAAGTGATACTTTTATTTAGCTACGACACATTAAATTTATCAAAAATGACAGTAAATATTTTTATGTTAGACTTAAATTGTTAACTATTACACAGCCGTTACTTCAGTCTTCAGTGTCACATGATCTTCAGAAATCATTTCTAAAATGCTTATTTGGTGCTCGTGAAACATTTATAATTATCAGTGTTGAAAACAGCTGTGCTGCTTATTTTGTACTTTTTTTTTGACATTATAAATGTCTTTACTGACCCCAAACTTTTGGATAGAAGCGTACAGTACATAAAAAAAATCAAGAAATATTTGTTTCCCTCTAAATTAAGCCTTGTAAAGTAAAAAAGATGTAGACCCTCCCACCTATTTTCCTCTTATCCTGCACCTCTCATACTCATTGGGTCCAGTTTGAGGTGATTCACTCTCACTGTGGGGGTCTGAGAGGGGCAGCTGGGGCATCAGGAGGCTCAAGGGGCAGTTAAATGCTGTGAAGAGGTAAGTGATGTGATCACTTAGTGGAGACTGGAGAGATGAAACCCAGCGAGAGAGGGAAGATCCGTATCAGCAGCTGGAGTCGTGCCCGAGTGTGTGTGTGTCTGGCAGCTCATCTGTGAGATGATGTATGGCAGTTATTCTGTAGCTCTGACTACTGTGTAAGCACTTTCAGCAGCCAACCGCAGGGAAACACACACACACACACACACGCGCGCGCAAGAAGATGCTCTATGCTTCAACCTTCTATCAATAGCGCAAAAAGTATGCATTTGGCGTGAGTCTATGTGTATGCGCTTTGACTCCAAAACCCTTAGAAATCAAAACCCTTAGTGGACCGCATTGGAAAATGAAGCAGGTTTACAAACCAGTGAGAAGTGAGATTAAATGCACGTTTATTTAGCAGTTACGCATGTGTGAGCATGAATGCAACTCAGTCTTTTCTAAAGATCATCTTTGCAGGACAGATACTCATAAACAAGATATGACCTTTACAAATGAAAGGAGATGAAAATAAGAAAGATTTCAGTTTAAAATTGAATATGAAATCAAAACGGACCTGTTGACATTCTTAACAAACAACTCTGGTCTGGTCTTATTGTGCATGATTTATCAGTCTATGTTATTCCAACGTAATAAATATATAATCTCTCAAAGGAAAATAATAATATATAGTTGATATAATATAAAATATTTTAAATAATTAAATATCAATGTAAATAACATTTCACAATCCTATCAAATCTACTGTATGTCCCACAAAATAGTCAGATTCATGTTTAAAAAAAGATGCATTTTGCAACCCTAACTCATGTGTTGTTAATGTTTCATGTTCTCAATTTTCTCTAAAATACTTTATAGCAATGTTGAATCCATTAATATTAGTTAATAGAATTTTACAACATTTATTAATCTTGGCTACATTTACTTTCTACTAGTTAACAGAACAGGAGGAATTGTGTAGTCTTTTGAAATAAGTGTTTGTTGTACTATGAAAACATACTGTTTTAATTTAAGCCCAAAAATTGCTTTCCACTAAAGAACATTTACTGAATGACATCTGAATTTATGATTATGATTGGATGTCACATGTGGTGATATGCGTGAATGCTGTTGCTCATTTCACGTTTAAATTGTGTTTCCTTAAATCACATTAACAAAAAAACACACCGCTTACTTTAAAAGCCAGAGAGAGGGAGGGGGAAAAAAACATAATTTTTTTTTCTTTGGGACAGAAACCTGACTATCATAAATGAACCTCAAAGGGACAAAATTAATGAATTGCTAAAAAAAAAAAAAAAGCATATGCCTACTCGCATTTCTGTTTTAGCCCATCAAGAGACGGAAGGCCATTTAAGACAGACGTTAAACGAAAACTAAAAGCGGCGGGTCTGAAAATAAACAACGAAACTCCGCCGAGACTCTGAGCGCACCATCTGCATCTCCATGGAAATGCTAGCAACACTGTGCAGTGCTGCAGTGTGTGTGTGTGTGTGTGTACACGGTTTTAGTTAGGACTAGTTTTGTGGGGTTTCATGTGTTAGAAAGTGCACATACAGTTGTGTATTTGTGTGTATTTATTTGTTTGTTTCAACTTTATGTGCCTAGAGTGGCACAAAGCACGCAATTGTATTTTAGCAACTGATGAGTGTGGCATTTTCATAGTTATATATGGGTGGCATCGGCCCTCAAGAAACAAAACACACACAGTTACCTAGCTGTTTGAATGAAGACATGCCATAGACAACTAAATAGTTGTAATTACTACATACTGTCTCTGTCTCTAGTTAGGACTTGTAGATCACTGTGAGTGTATTTAACTGCATTTTTGTGTATGTGTGTATGCATTTGTTTGCGTTTTGAGTGTCTATGTAAGTGTGGCGGAGCGCTGAATTGGCTTTAATAAGACAAAAAGAATGTGTTTCCTGAAATTGCAAGGGGAAAAAATGCTATTGAATTGCACACAATAGAAAACATACAGCACGAGCAGTGTAGTCCAATTCACAATGAATGATGATTATGAGCGGATTCTTTTAATTAATAATTAAAAAAAACTTTTAAATGTAAGTATATATGTTAGAATGAAACATTTAAAAAAATAATATCTATATATAGATATCGTAGCTGATTGTGGCTTTGAGTGTATTTTTATGCCGTGTGCGTCTCAGTCCATGTGTGTAATCTGGCCAACCAGACCGAACAGATTTCCATATGCTTACACACACACACACACACACACACACTCAGTCATTGATGTGTGTGATTTGATGGATGGCTCAGTCTGGCTTGTTTGTGTTTTACATGGATGCCAGCGTGTGTGTGTTGTACATGAACAGCTGGTTTCTTGGCTGTCAGTGTGTCAGAATGTGTGTAGGACAGCAGACTGTCACTGAGACACAGGTTTGAACGTGCTTGGTTTGCCTCATCACTATTATTATTTCTCATTGTTAGGGTTAACATTTGAAACCCTTATTTGAAACCGCTAACTCTAATGCCCTGTTCACACACCACTGAACTGTATTGGTAGTTTCTAGCAGACGTTTCTGCCTTAGACTTAAGGAGTTTTATTTAGAATTTTATATTTTGTTAGTAAGGGTTCAAAATTCTGCATGTTTTTTTTTTTCAATTAATACTTTTTATTCAGAAAGGATACATTAAACTGATCAAAAGCAACAGTAAAGACGTTTATAATGCAACAAAAGATTTCTATTTCAAATAAATGCTGCTTTTTTTGAACTTTCTAATCATCAGAATTCTGAAAAAGCAGCAAATAAGCATATGCTCTCTGAAGTATGTTGGCCCAGTAGTGCACAACACAATGAAATCTTCACACACATCGGGAACAAGCCGCAACACAATAGAAACAAGTCAGAACACAATGGAAATAATCCACAACACAACGAAATTAGCGCAACACAATGGAAACAAGCCACAACACAACGAAATTAGCACAACAAGATGGAAACAAGCCGCAACACAACGGAAAACAAGCCACAACACATCAAAATTAGCACAACACAATGACAACAAGCCTCAACACAACTAAATCTCCACACACAACGGAAATAATTCGCAACACAATGGAAACAAGCCACAACACAACAAAAACTCTACACACAACAGAAACAAGCCACAACACAGTGGAAACAAGCATAACAGAACGAAATCTCCACACAACGGAAACAAGCTGCAACATAACAGATACAAGCCGCAACACAATGAAAACAAGCCGCAACACAACGAAAACAAGTTGCAACACAAAGGAAATTATGTGTCTTCTTCGCTTAACAAGCAATAATGACCACTGACGACTTGAATTAAAACAAAGAACTGATTTACTGGAGTCTCAGGTTTTTTTACAGGGATGAATTCACTTTTGCAGCGCACACACAACGTTACTCAGTCAGTTTACTTCTTCTCAGCGAGCTTTCTATCTGAACAGCATTATGGGCAATGTTTTCTTAAAATGGAAACATCCCAATAAATGACTATATAAATGGTTTCTGTTCTTATTATTGAAAACAATGAATTAAACATTATACTAAGCATTTATGACTATGTTGAGTGACTATGACTATGAATATTAAACTAATTTAAGTCGCAACAGGAAACAAGCCACAACACAATGAAATTAGCACAACACAACGAAAACAAGCCGCAACACAGCAAAATTAGCACAGCACAACGACATTAGTCCTATGCATTGTGTTGTGGAAATTTCATTGTATTGTGCACTACTGGGCCACCTTACTGAAGGATCATGTGATGCTGAAGACTGGAGTAATGATGCTGAAACTTTGTTTATTGTATGACACATCCACATTGGTCACTGGTCACTGACATTAGAAATCGGCAGCTTCAATTGACACTGAATTTCTTCTGGTAAACGTGCGTGTATTTGTGTTTGTGTGTGTGTTTGGGTAACCTGATGCCATAGAGATCTGCTTTTACAACACAAAGGTCACTAGAGACCAGTGCTGATAAACACATCTGATAACCTGCTGTTATCAGGATATGAGCGCACACACACACACGTCTATTCAGGCTATCTGAGAAATTTTTATTTATATAGTGCCTTTCCATAGCTCAAGGCCACTTTACATAGTGCTATACAAAACATTTGCACACTCATACACAATACAAACACATAGGCCACATATAGCCACATTATCCAAAATACATATTAAAAATATAAATTTTTAGCAGAGTCTTGAAGGTAGACAAAGATGATATATTACGAAGTGTAAGGGGTAGCCAATTCCATAATTTAGGAGCATTAACACTAAATGACCTACCACCTACAGTGGACAGCCGAAAGCGAGGAATGGACAAATGACCAAGCTCAGATGATCTGAGGGACTAGGCAGGAGAGTAGGAGTACAGTAGGTCAGACAGATATGGAGGCGCAAGACCATTTAATGCCTTAAATGTTAGAAGTAATATCTTAAAGTGGATACGTGATGCAACAGGTAGCCAGTGAAGATCATGCAGTAGAGGAGTAATGTGAGCTGAACGCCTGGTGGAGGTGAGAACTCTTGCTGCTGAGTTTTGAACATACTGTTACCTTGCAATCCAGACGTGATGTGATTAATGCATGAATTAAGATTTCAGCATCAGCTAGAGTTAGAGAAGATCGAAGACGTGCAATATTACGAAGATGGAAAAAAGAGGTTTTAACAACAGAAGAAATATGAGCGGCAAAAGATAGAGAAAAATCAAATAAGACACCAAGATTATGGACAGATGAAGAAGGCTTAACATGAACCCCGTCAATTTCAAAGGACAGGTCCGTCCTTTTGACTGAGGTAGCAGAACCAATCATCAATATTTCAGTTATGTTATTATTTAGTTTAAGGAAATTCAAGGACTCCCAATGCTTGATATGTCATTAACATAGAAATTAAATTGAAGTCCATGCATGCGTATGATGTCACCAAGTCGATATATATAAATGATAAACAGAAGTGGACCAAGAACTGAACCTTGAGGAACACCCTGTGAAACTGGAGCAGGTGCAGATTTATACCCTTGTATGGTGATATAATATTTTCTATCGCCAATGTATGAAATAAGCCTGGAAAGAGCTGAACCAGTGATACCGATATCAGAAAGGCGAGAGATGAGTATTTCATGGCAGACTGTGTCAAATGCAGAGCTTAGATCGAGAAGAATCAAGATGTTTATTAACCCAGAATCCAAGGACAGAAGAATGTCATTAACCACACAAAGAAGAGCAGTTTCAGTGCTATGTGATGAACGAAATCCTGACTGAAAAAGTTCAAAAAGGCCATTAGCATTTAAGTAAGGTCCCAATTGTTAAGCCACAACGTTTTCAAGAGTTTTACTTAAGAATGGTAAATTTGAGATTGGCCTATAATTGTTCATGTCTAGATGGTCAAGAACCGTTTTTTTTTTAAGAATGGGGGTCACTGCAGCCATTTTTAATTCTGCTGGAACAATGGCAGATGCTAAACTACAGTTAATCATATGTGTTATGAAAGGTTCAACCTCAGGAACACACATCTTAAGCAAAACAGTAGGTGTAGGATCAATGTGGCAGGATGTAGAATTTGACTTCACAATTAGATCACTTGTGGCAGCAGAAGTAATGAGAGTAAAAGCAGAAAGAGAGTATGTTGAGTGAGCCGAGTCAGCGGACATCAAGTGAACATTTGAGTCAGTTGTATGAGGGGTGTCTTTGTAAATGGATTCAGTGATTGACTTCAGTTTGTCTGAAAAGTAATGAGAAAAGTTATTCACAAGCACCTCAGAACCAGAAATAACATGTTGTGGATGGTTAGTGAGTTTGTTGACCATAGCAAACAGTGATTTGGGCCTGCACATGGAATTCTTAATGGTAGAAGAGACAAATGAGGATCTTGCAGCATTGAGGGCTGTACGGTAATTGAGCAAATGTTCTTTCAAAACCAAAGAGTGCACAATGAGTCCAGTTTTCCTGTACAGTCTTTCCAAGCGACGTCCCATAGCTTTCATTGCTCGAAGTTCCGGAGTGAACCAAGGTGAAACGTGCAGATGGAACCAGTCTAGTTTTAACAGGAGCATGTTTCTCAAGTATTTGGGAAATTGTATTATTATAGATGCTGCATATTTCTGATGGACAGTTGGATAATAAACAGTCTGACAAGGTAGAAACCCTTATTGAATCAGAAAAAGCAGATGGATCCACAGAACAGATTTTACGATAAGTGAGCTTTTTTTTTTTCACAGGCGATGTAGAAATTGGAAAACTAAAACTGAAGTTTAGTATTTAGTTTGTGATCTGAAAAAGCTAAATCGGTTCCACTAACAAGAATATTATATAAGCCAGATGTACATATGAGATCCAATATATGACCCCTGGAGTGAGTAGCAAAAGTTACATGTTGAGTTAGACTGAAACAGTCCAGAACAGACATCAATTCGTTGCGTTGTACAGTGTTTTCATGTATATTAAAATCACCAAGAAAAATTACAGATGAATAACTAGCACAGACAAGAGTAAGTAACTCACTAATCTCAGAGAAAAAATATGAATTAAATTTTGGAGGTCGATAAATTAAGAATACAGCCATTGATGTTTTGCCAGTCATTTTCAATGCAAGATATTCAAAAGATGCAACGTCATGGAACTCAATCTTAGATATTTTGATAGTCTCACGACAAACTACAGCCAACCCTCCACCTCTACGATGGAGACAAGGTTGAGAGAAATAGATGTACCCAGGTGGTGTTAAGAGGTTTAAATTGAAAAGGTCATTGGGCCCCTGCCAGCTTTCCGTCAAAAGTAGCATGTCCAGGTTTGCGTCAATGATAATGTCATTTAGCACTGATGCTTTATCAGTTAAGTTTATCAGGTGGTAAAACATGATAATTCACTTCTTTTCGGTCTTTCATACACACTGTATCCATAATATTCTGTCTTTCTCTTCAGAACAGCTTAGTATGACTAGAGATTAAGTTTAATCGGCATTTTAGGCTGACATTGAGATGGCTGTGACAGTCAGACAGAGACTGACAGCTCTTTCAGCATAGTGCTGGAGCTTTTACTGTTATTTAAGCGTCTCCTGTTGTGTTTTTCCTGTATGTTGCATATTTATGCCTCTCAAAATCATAATTAGTCCTTCTCCTGCTCTACACTAGTCTTGCAGATCGGTCCATACTACAACCATCATTTGATTGAGATGTAGCAACATGAGTTCTTTTTTAAAGGCGTTTTTAGAGTATTTAAATTTTTTGAATATGAAAATGACAACATTTGTTTGAATTTTCTTCATTTGTTCCTTCAATTTTCATTTGAGTTTTTTTTTTTTTTTTTTTTCATTTATTCACCTGTTCTTTCATTTTGTTTATTTGTTCATTGGTAAATTAATTATTTTGTATTTATTTTGGAATTTATTCATTGGTTTGTTTGTCCATGAATTTGTTCATTAATTTTATATATATATATATATATACGTATATACAGTGGGGCAAATAAGTATTTGATACACTGCCGATATATATTGAAGATATCACATAAAAATGGCCTGGACTACTTCTTTACCCCGCTCTCTGTATCCAGTCTATTAACTCTTTAACTTTCTCTTTTATCTCAATTTAGTTCAGTTTCAATTCAGTGCTGCTTTATTAGCATGACTATTGGAGTACAATATTGCAAAAGCATTAATGACTCTCTCTCGCTCTCTCTCTCTCTCTCTCTCTCTCGCTCTCTCTTTAGTAATGGTCTGTAAGGAGGATGTAAATGAAAATGTCAGATATCTTTATGAAGTGTATTAGATTTCACATCCTCCTCTTGTAAGCCGTAAAACTCTGGGGTCTTAATAACTGTTAGGACATGACTGAGGGGCAGCGAGCTAAACGAAGGGTTCAGAAGGGTTAAACGAACCTCTGTGTTTGCGTGAGCAGAATATGTCTGCAGTTAATATTGCAGCGGTGCAGCAATGATATTAGGGCCGTTTGAAAGCTTTTGACAGTCAGAGGGGATTCTGCAGTGATCACCTTCACGCTCCCGCTGGAGCTCTTCAACATTCATCCATTTCTGCCCGAAGGTCTTTGCTCTGTGTTAATGAAACCTGAAGATCTCGTTTCACACAAGATTTCGTTTCAGTGCATCTTATTTCAGTCATTCACATTTGTTAGTTAGTTCATTCATTTGCTTGTTCATTATTGTCCCTTCATGTGCTGATGCCTCTTATTGAATGTATTTGTTTTTCATTCATTATTTCATTCATTCACTTTTTGTTTGTTGATTCCTTTGTCTATCTGTTAGTTCATTCGGTTGTTTATTTAATTTTCTCATTTGTTCATTCATTCACATATTTGTTTATTTTTTCTTGAACCCCTTCTCAAGCACCCCCCCCCCCATTTTGACATGGGGACATATATGACATATCCAAAATAAAAAGGTTGCTGCTCATTAGTCTTTCTGACTAGATACGTAATCAACATATGTTCACAAAGCTGACACATGAAAGTTTACTGTTCAAGACTTAGAATTACTCAAACTGTTATGAATATAAAGATATACTGTATAAGCTCAAACATAAAAACAAAAATAAAAATATAAAGAATATATTTTTTAAATGTTAATTATTGAGTTTAAATCACTAATTTATTTGTTTCTTCATTCATGCATCTGCTTGTTCATATTGTCATATTTTTATTGATTTTTAATCATGGCATATTTTGTTTGTTTATTAATTTATATTTTAGTATAGTTTGTTCATAAATTACTTTATTTTTTGCTCATTATTTTTTCTTTTGTGCATTCATGTGTTTATTCATTAGTTAATTTATAGTTATATGCATTAGTTTGAATCAAATTTGTATATATTACACATTTTTATGTATTTTTATCATTCATTATAATTCATTCATTTGTTATTCATTCTTTGATTTGAGTTCAGTAATTCATTCATTCATTCATTCATTCATTCATTCATTCATTCATTCATTCATTCATTCATGTATTCATTCATTCATGTGTTTGTTTATTCATTCATTCATGTGCTTGTTCATTCATGTGTTTGTTTATTCATTCATTCATGTGTTTGTTTATTAATTTATTCATGTGATTGTTCATTCATGTGTTTGTTTGTTTATTCATTCATTTATGTGTTTGTTCATTCATGTGTTTGTTTATTCATTCATTCATGTGTTTGTTTATTCATTCATTTATTCATTCATTCATTCATGTGTTTGTTTGTTTATTCATTCATTTATGTGTTTGTTCATTCATGTGTTTGTTTATTCATTCATTTATGTGTTTGTTCATTCATGTGTTTGTTTATTCATTCATTCATGTGTTTGTTCATTCACGTGTTTGTTTATTCATTCATTTGTTTGTTCATTCACGTGTTTGTTTATTCATTCATTTGTTCGTTCATTCATGTGTTTGTTCATTCATGTGTTTGTTTATTCATTCATTTGTTCGTTCATTCATGTTTGTTTATTCATTCATTCATGTTTGTTCATTCATGTTTATTCATTCATTCATTCATGTGTTTGTTTATTCATTCATTCATGTGTTTGTTCATTCATGTGTTTGTTTATTCATTCATTCATGTGCTTGTTCATTCATGTGTTTGTTTGTTTATTCATTCATTCATTCATTCATTCATGTGTTTGTTTATTCATTTATTCATGTGTTTGTTTATTCATTCATTCATTCATTCATTCGTGTGTTTGTTTATTCATTCATTCATTCATTCATGTTTGTTTGTTTATTCATTCATTTATGTGTTTGTTCATTCATGTGTTTGTTTATTCATTCATTCATGTGTTTGTTCATTCATGTGTTTGTTTATTCATTCATTCATGTGTTTGTTTATTCATTTATTCATGTGTTTGTTTATTCATTCTTTCATGTGTTTGTTTATTCATTTATTTGTTCATTCATGTGTTTGTTTATTCATTCATTCATGTTTGTTCATTAATTCGTTTGTTTATTCATTTGTTTATGCGTTTGTTTGTTTGTTTGTTCATTCATTCATTCATTTGTTCTTTCTTTTATATTTGTTCATTCGTTCGTTCATTTGTTTTTCTTTGTGCATTCATTCATTCATTCATGTGTTTGTTCCTTCATTTATTGTCTTCATTTGCTCATTGTTTTAAATTATGTTGTTCATTTGTTCGTTAGTTCCTTTATTTATTTGTACATGCATTGGCTTGGTAATTTGTACATTAATTATAATCATTATTTTATTAATCCATGTATGCATTTGTTGATTGATTTATTCATTAATTTGTTAGTTATATTGTTTGATCATTTGTTTGTTGTTCATGTATTTGTTCATTAGTTCATTTTTTTTCCCAATTGTGCATTCATTTGTTTATTTGATGGTTCTTTCATTAGTTTGTTTGCTCATTCATTTGTACACTCATTAATTTAATTTGTACATTAGAATTATTTTTAAATAATTAATTAATTTATTTCTTCATTAGTTCATTCAACATCAGTATAGATGCTCTCGGGTGATCAGACCGCAGGCTATTAAATTCACTGTGTCAGCACATCTCTCTCTCTCTCTCTCTCTCTCTCTCTCTCTCTCTCTCTCTCACTCTCTCACTTTATGGTTTGTTCTATCTTTAGCTCTCTGTGTGATTGAAATAGCTTCTCTCCGGAGGCCAGCAGCTCTCAGTGAACACACACACACACACACACACACACTCAGTAGAGCGTAGCGATTGAACGGGGTGAGGTTTCACACAACAGGAGGGTGAATGTGGATCACTCCAATAGGCCCTGCAGGAAAACCATACAAACCCA
>NW_015505611.1:263395-273505 GCF_001515645.1 Sinocyclocheilus grahami | reverse complement strand
TCATGTGTTTGTTCATTCACGTGTTTGTTTATTCATTCATTTGTTTGTTCATTCATGTGTTTGTTTATTCATTCATTTGTTCGTTCATTCATGTGTTAGTTTATTCATTCATTCATGTGTTTATTCATTCATTCATTCATTCATTCATGTGTTTGTTTATTCATTTATTCATGTGTTTGTTTATTCATTCTTTCATGTGTTTGTTTATTCATTTATTTGTTCATTCATTCATGTTTGTTCATTAATTCGTTTGTTTATTCATTTGTTTATGCGTTTGTTTGTTTGTTTGTTTGTTCGTTCATTCATTCATTCATTCATTTGTTCTTTATTTTATATTTGTTCATTCGTTCGTTCATTTGTTTTTCTTTGTGCATTCATTCATTCATGTGTTTGTTCCTTCATTTATTGTCTTCATTTGCTCATTGTTTTAAATTATGTTGTTCATTTGTTCGTTAGTTCCTTTATTTATTTGTACATGCATTGGCTTGGTAATTTGTACATTAATTATAATCATTATTTTATTAATCCATGTATGCATTTGTTGATTGATTTATTCATTCATTTGTTAGTTATATTGTTTGATCATTTGTTTGTTGTTCATGTATTTGTTCATTAGTTCATTTTTTTCCCAATTGTGCATTCATTTGTTTATTTGATGGTTCTTTCATTAGTTTGTTTGCTCATTCATTTGTACACTCATTAATTTAATTTGTACATTAGAATTATTTTTAAATAATTCATTAATTTATTTCTTCATTAGTTCATTCAACATCAGTATAGATGCTCTCGGGTGATCAGACCGCAGGCTATTAAATTCACTGTGTCAGCACATCTCTCTCTCTCTCTCTCTCACTCTCTCACTTTATGGTTTGTTCTATCTTTAGCTCTCTGTGTGATTGAAATAGCTTCTCTCCGGAGGCCAGCAGCTCTCAGTGAACACACACACACACACACACACTCAGTAGAGCGTAGCGATTGAACGGGGTGAGGTTTCACACAACAGGAGGGTGATTGTGGATCACTCCAATAGGCCCTGCAGGAAAACCATACAAACCCAATACACACACACACTCTTGTTTGTCGTCTTCTCTTTCTAGAAAGCATCACACACACTCTTTTTCTGTTCTCTCAGAGCCAGAGGTATGCGCAGGGCGCGGGAGGCCGTCAGAATAATGAGACCAATGAGATCTGTTTTCCCTTTAGATGTCTTTCTTTCTATCTTTGTCTTCTGTTCTTCCTTGTTCTGTACTTTTATTGCCTCCTCATCCTCTCAAACTCAGAAGTGATGCTGTCGGCCCCTCATTTAAGAAAATCTCTTAAGATCAAGCCCTGCTGGAAAACATCTGCCGCTCGGATCTTTCTCGCCCTGAGATTGTGATGCTCCTGTTTCACATTTCATATGTATGGACATGAATCTGTGAAAATAACCCCTATAAATGGCTATTTTTACAGAAAAATGACGAGATTCCTAAAAATAGCACACTCCATTTCTTGGAGTCTGTGCACAGGATTTCATCAGTCTGCTGGGAAACGAGTCTTTTTGTTTTGAGTGGTAGATAAAATAGATATATCAGTATGCTGTGAATATGAATGTATCTTTATATTCTGCTTTTATTTTGTTATTTTTCTTTTATTTTTGTCTACACTGTGCATAAAGTGCAACATTTACTTGCCTATTTTTTAATATGTTTGTCCAGTACTTTTTGTTCTATATTGTTTTGTTAGTATGTTTGTTTGTTCATCAGTTTTCATTAGCTAATTTGTTAATTTATTAATATTCTCATTTTTTATATATCAAATATATCATTATTTGTTATCATTTGTTATTTATATTTTATAATTTATCATCTTAATTATGCTCTATACACTACCATTAAAAAGTTTAGGTTTTCTTGTTCTTTTTTTTCCTTTTCTTTTTTGAAAAAAATGCTCAATGTAGCTGAATTAATTTGATAAAATATACATCAAAAACAGAAATATTCTGAAATATTATTACAATTTAAAATAGCTGTTTTCTATTTTAATATATTAAAGCATTTGATGCTCAATAAATCATTCTTCTTATTATCAATGTTAAATTGTGCTGCTTAATATTTTTGTGGAAACTTTTTTTCCAGAATTCGTTGAATAAAGTTTTTAAATATAAATATAAAAAAGATTTCAAATATAAATCTTTTATAACATTTATAATGTCTTTACTGTCACTTTTGATCAATTTAATGTATCTATATACAGAATAAAAGTATTAATTTCTTTAAAAAGATTAATTCGATTAAATCATTTGTTTATTCATTATTCTCCATACAATAACCTATTGTTTTGTTGGTTTGTTTGTTTTGTTCAGTAGATGTTTGTTCATTTTATTAATATGATCATTAATTTGTTACCTGCATAGTTCTGCTTGTCTTTAATTTTGTGCGTTTGCTTATTTGTTCATCTCTTAATTGATTTACTCATTCATTTCTTTCTTTATATCTTCATTCATCTTTATATTCATACATGCATTCCTTCATAGCTCTTGGATTTTTGTGAGATGCTGTAGTTTATGAGGTTCAAATGTTTTGTTTGAGACACGCATTGCGTGTTGTATACTGTATGCATGTTCTGTTTTGCCCCTTCAGCCAGTGTGATTTTGATTTACCCAGGCCTAAACTTCACGTAAAACAGCCATGTTTACATCAGATGTTTACATCACCTGTTTTAGTGGGATGTTCTTGGTCAGCATATGTTATAAAGTGGACCAGAATCCAATCCTTGAGCAGTCTGACGGTGCATCTTCATGAAAGCAGTTTTCTGTTTTGATGGTTTTTTGCACACTGATTGCACTTCTGAGCTCCATTTGTGTAATGAGGTGACACTCTATTTTAAACCGTTTGCTCTGGTGAGGTCTGGTAAGACGAAGCAAGATGAGTGACAGCGATGATGGAATTTTAAAAGGTTTCACTGTTGCTTTTTAAGCAGGAAATGCACTTTAACCATTTAAATAATGTTTACACGATGCTCCCCCTTTTAAGTAGATTACAGAGACATGGGGAAAATGGGAACGTTTGTTCTGGAAGAATCCGCAGTTCTGGCAATATGCAGAGATGCAGGGAAGTCCAAGATGAGACACACACACACACACTTTCTCTCAGCCCCCGGACTGACTCAGCTTGTCCTCTTTCTGCATTCACTCCATTCACTCTTTCATTACTCTTTCATATTTCATTACATTATATTAGTTTTTTCATTCTATTTGTTATTCTTTTGTACTTTCTTTTCTGCTGATATTTATCTTCTGTGTAGTCATCACCATGGGATAAAAAATAGTTTTTTTCTTGCAATTCTAAGTTTATATCTCACACTTCTGACTTTTTTTGCAAGATAAAACTCTGGAATTGTGAGATATGAAAAAAATAAATTGCAATTACCTTTTTATTTTTTGTTCCATGGCGAAAAAAACAAACAGAATAGTGAGATATAAACTCAGAATTGCAAGAAAAACATCAGAAATGTGGGGTAAAAGATCACAATTAGATTTTTCCTGATTTATTATTATTATTATTCATTATTATGAACTCGCAATTGTGAGAAAAAGGCAGAATTTTATATCTCACAATTCTGACTTTTTTGTGTGATAAAATAATTGCATATTTGATATAAACTAAGAATTGTAAGATATATATATATATATACTCAGAATAGCAAGAAAAAAAGTCAGAAATGTGAGAAATCTCAATTACATATAATACTTTTTATTCCAAGGCAGAAAAAAAAAAACATAATTGCAAGATGTAAACTCAGAATTGAGATATAAAGTCAGATTTGCAATATAATTTTTTTTTTCAAAACTGTAAGATGAGAGTTTATGTCTTGCAATTTTTATATTGTTTCTCAGAATTCTTCAGAATTCTGTCCTTTGTACCGGCAATGAAAATAAACATTTTTTTTTCCACTATTTATTTACCATTCAAACTGGACTTTCTTTCATTTGTAGAACATAAAGTAAGAATTTCAGAGCTGCTTTTTTTCATACAACTAAAGCAGAGAGTGACCAGTGGCTTTTAAGCTCCAAAAAGGACAAAAAAGTACCATAAAAGTACCAAACAGTAAATATGATTTCTGCACTATACTTCAAGTCTTTTGAAGTCATAACATCTTATTTGGGTCTCTCATTCAAAGCTATGAAATGACTGGGGGCAGGATACAAGATACATGGACTACTTATACTGTGCTTTTATGGCGCTTTCATGTTATTCTTGGAGATTGACAGCCCCTACGTGCTTTCATGGTATGAAAAAGACCAGCGTCAAGAGTGTGAAATGACGTGGGATATGAGTAAACGTCAACAGTTTTCTATTTTGGGTGAGCTGTTCCTTTAATATTCCTGTTAAAGGTCATGTGATCATAATAAGCCATTCAGGATTTATGATTTTGTGTCACTGATTTGCTTTCTTCAATTGTAAATGAATTGGTCTGTGCTTCCATGATTCTGGTCTGTTTCAGTTTCAGTGATGTGTGTGTCTCTCTCTCTCTCTGTCTGCTTTCTGTAGATGCTGGAGGCTGTGTTGACCTTTAAATACAGCGGAGGAGCCGGTCAGGTGGAGGGCTACTCCCGCGAGCTCAGTCTGGGGGTCAGAGTGGATGTTGAACCTTCTGTTTTCTTCACACGAGTCAGCACTTTACCTGCCACCAGGTATTCTCTCTCTCTCTCTCTCTCACTCTCTCACTTTATGGTTTGTTCTATCTTTAGCTCTCTGTGTGATTGAAATAGCTTCTCTCCGGAGGCCAGCAGCTCTCAGTGAACACACACACACACACACACACTCAGTAGAGCGTAGCGATTGAACGGGGTGAGGTTTCACACAACAGGAGGGTGATTGTGGATCACTCCAATAGGCCCTGCAGGAAAACCATACAAACCCAATACACACACACACTCTTGTTTGTCGTCTTCTCTTTCTAGAAAGCATCACACACACTCTTTTTCTGTTCTCTCAGAGCCAGAGGTATGCGCAGGGCGCGGGAGGCCGTCAGAATAATGAGACCAATGAGATCTGTTTTCCCTTTAGATGTCTTTCTTTCTATCTTTGTCTTCTGTTCTTCCTTGTTCTGTACTTTTATTGCCTCCTCATCCTCTCAAACTCAGAAGTGATGCTGTCGGCCCCTCATTTAAGAAAATCTCTTAAGATCAAGCCCTGCTGGAAAACATCTGCCGCTCGGATCTTTCTCGCCCTGAGATTGTGATGCTCCTGTTTCACATTTCATATGTATGGACATGAATCTGTGAAAATAACCCCTATAAATGGCTATTTTTACAGAAAAATGACGAGATTCCTAAAAATAGCACACTCCATTTCTTGGAGTCTGTGCACAGGATTTCATCAGTCTGCTGGGAAACGAGTCTTTTTGGTTTGAGTGGTAGATAAAATAGATATATCAGTATGCTGTGAATATGAATGTATCTTTATATTCTGCTTTTATTTTGTTATTTTTCTTTTATTTTTGTCTACACTGTGCATAAAGTGCAACATTTTCTTGCCTATTTTTTTATATGTTTGTCCAGTACTTTTTGTTCTATATTGTTTTGTTAGTATGTTTGTTTGTTCATCAGTTTTCATTAGCTAATTTGTTAATTTATTAATATTCTCATTTGTTCTCTTTTTATCTGTTATTTTGTTATTTGTTATCATTTGTTATTTATATTTTATAATTTATCATCTTAATTATTCTCTATACACTACCATTAAAAAGTTTAGGTTTTTCTTTTTTTTCCTTTTCTTTTTTGAAAAAAATGCTCAATGTAGCTGAATTAATTTGATCAAATATACATCAAAAACAGAAATATTCTGAAATATTATTACAATTTAAAATAGCTGTTTTCTATTTTAATATATTAAAGCATTTGATGCTCAATAAATCATTCTTCTTATTATCAATGTTAAATTGTGCTGCTTAATATTTTTGTGGAAACTTTTTTTCCAGAATTCGTTGAATAAAGTTTTTAAATATAAATATAAAAAAGATTTCAAATATAAATCTTTTATAACATTTATAATGTCTTTACTGTCACTTTTGATCAATTTAATGTATCTATATACAGAATAAAAGTATTAATTTCTTTAAAAAGATTAATTCGATTAAATCATTTGTTTATTCATTATTCTCCATACAATAACCTATTGTTTTGTTGGTTTGTTTGTTTTGTTCAGTAGATGTTTGTTCATTTTATTAATATGATCATTAATTTGTTACCTGCATAGTTCTGCTTGTCTTTAATTTTGTGCGTTTGCTTATTTGTTCATCTCTTAATTGATTTACTCATTCATTTCTTTCTTTATATCTTCATTCATCTTTATATTCATACATGCATTCCTTCATAGCTCTTGGATTTTTGTGAGATGCTGTAGTTTATGAGGTTCAAATGTTTTGTTTGAGACACGCATTGCGTGTTGTATACTGTATGCATGTTCTGTTTTGCCCCTTCAGCCAGTGTGATTTTGATTTACCCAGGCCTAAACTTCACGTAAAACAGCCATGTTTACATCAGATGTTTACATCACCTGTTTTAGTGGGATGTTCTTGGTCAGCATATGTTATAAAGTGGACCAGAATCCAATCCTTGAGCAGTCTGACGGTGCATCTTCATGAAAGCAGTTTTCTGTTTTGATGGTTTTTTGCACACTGATTGCACTTCTGAGCTCCATTTGTGTAATGAGGTGACACTCTATTTTAAACCGTTTGCTCTGGTGAGGTCTGGTAAGACGAAGCAAGATGAGTGACAGCGATGATGGAATTTTAAAAGGTTTCACTGTTGCTTTTTAAGCAGGAAATGCACTTTAACCATTTAAATAATGTTTACACGATGCTCCCCCTTTTAAGTAGATTACAGAGACATGGGGAAAATGGGAACGTTTGTTCTGGAAGAATCCGCAGTTCTGGCAATATGCAGAGATGCAGGGAAGTCCAAGATGAGACACACACACACACACTTTCTCTCAGCCCCCGGACTGACTCAGCTTGTCCTCTTTCTGCATTCACTCCATTCACTCTTTCATTACTCTTTCATATTTCATTACATTATATTAGTTTTTTCATTCTATTTGTTATTCTTTTGTACTTTCTTTTCTGCTGATATTTATCTTCTGTGTAGTCATCACCATGGGATAAAAAATAGTTTTTTTCTTGCAATTCTAAGTTTATATCTCACACTTCTGACTTTTTTTGCAAGATAAAACTCTGGAATTGTGAGATATGAAAAAAATAAATTGCAATTACCTTTTTATTTTTTGTTCCATGGCGAAAAAAACAAACAGAATAGTGAGATATAAACTCAGAATTGCAAGAAAAACATCAGAAATGTGGGGTAAAAGATCACAATTAGATTTTTCCTGATTTATTATTATTATTATTCATTATTATGAACTCGCAATTGTGAGAAAAAGGCAGAATTTTATATCTCACAATTCTGACTTTTTTGTGTGATAAAATAATTGCATATTTGATATAAACTAAGAATTGTAAGATATATATATATATATACTCAGAATAGCAAGAAAAAAAGTCAGAAATGTGAGAAATCTCAATTACATATAATACTTTTTATTCCAAGGCAGAAAAAAAAAACCATAATTGCAAGATGTAAACTCAGAATTGAGATATAAAGTCAGATTTGCAATATAATTTTTTTTTTCAAAACTGTAAGATGAGAGTTTATGTCTTGCAATTTTTATATTGTTTCTCAGAATTCTTCAGAATTCTGTCCTTTGTACCGGCAATGAAAATAAACATTTTTTTTTTCACTATTTATTTACCATTCAAACTGGACTTTCTTTCATTTGTAGAACATAAAGTAAGAATTTCAGAGCTGCTTTTTTTCATACAACTAAAGCAGAGAGTGACCAGTGGCTTTTAAGCTCCAAAAAGGACAAAAAAGTACCATAAAAGTACCAAACAGTAAATATGATTTCTGCACTATACTTCAAGTCTTTTGAAGTCATAACATCTTATTTGGGTCTCTCATTCAAAGCTATGAAATGACTGGGGGCAGGATACAAGATACATGGACTACTTATACTGTGCTTTTATGGCGCTTTCATGTTATTCTTGGAGATTGACAGCCCCTACGTGCTTTCATGGTATGAAAAAGACCAGCGTCAAGAGTGTGAAATGACGTGGGATATGAGTAAACGTCAACAGTTTTCTATTTTGGGTGAGCTGTTCCTTTAATATTCCTGTTAAAGGTCATGTGATCATAATAAGCCATTCAGGATTTATGATTTTGTGTCACTGATTTGCTTTCTTCAATTGTAAATGAATTGGTCTGTGCTTCCATGATTCTGGTCTGTTTCAGTTTCAGTGATGTGTGTGTCTCTCTCTCTCTCTGTCTGCTTTCTGTAGATGCTGGAGGCTGTGTTGACCTTTAAATACAGCGGAGGAGCCGGTCAGGTGGAGGGCTACTCCCGCGAGCTCAGTCTGGGGGTCAGAGTGGATGTTGAACCTTCTGTTTTCTTCACACGAGTCAGCACTTTACCTGCCACCAGGTATCAAACAATACATTTACTCCATACTCAAGAGGCAAGTCTCTGTCTGCAACATGTCTTAAACACACCATATTTAGCTCTTTTTCAGGACGGTTATATTGTTACCCAGGGTTTCTTGTGATTTAGATTTTTTTTTTAATCTGACACCTACAATTAAAGGAATAGTTCACCCAAAAATGGAAATTCTGTCATTAATTACTCACCCTCATGTCATTCCAAACCCGCAAGACCTTCGTTCATCTTCGGAACACAAATTAAGATATTTTTGATGAAAGCCGAGAGCTTCCTGACCCTGTATAGACCGCAGCACAACTACCAAGTTCAAGGCCCAGAAAGGTAGTAAGGACATCATTAAAATAGTCCATGACATCAGTGGTTCAACCGTAATTTTATGAAACTAAAAATAAAGACTTTATTCAACAATTTCTTCTCTCCCGTCTCAGTCTCTGCCCCTCATTCACGAGAGTACCACGATGCATGAGTTCTGATGTAGAACCTGGATGTGCTGCGTCTGGTTTACAAGCAGAGGAAGATGAACGCTGTACAGAAAACAGTCTTCGTAAACATTACGACAGAGAGGATGACTTGCAATTTTTTGCTCAGCCTTACTTATTTGAACTAGAATATGATCAGATTAGTTCAGATGATGAACTAAGAGAGATGGACGTTCTACGTTACAACGCAGCACCACACCAGTGTTAATTCTGACAGGCATTTTTGATTTAGTCTTGGTCTTTATCTTGAGATGAAAATGCTTAATAGTTTTAGTCACATTTTTGTCATTTGAGTCTTTCATAGTTTTAGTCTAGTTTTAGTTGCAGTTACCAACATTTATTTTGGAAGCTATTTTATATGTAGTCTTCAAACAAAAATAGTCATTCTTCTCTCTTTAGACCAAATCAATTAAGCTTATGAGAAATTTGAATCAAGGATTGAATTTGGAAAAACTTGAATAAATTATGACAATTTTCATTTTTGGGTGAACTATCCCTTTAACAGAAGTGAAAAGGGAGCAACTTATAAAAATTATAGTTGTTCATATATAATATATATAATTGATAATTTTTGAAAAAGAAGCAGCATAAGACAATAAGACAAATACGAAAGAGATACAAATTAAACTCATTTTTCAGATACAGTAGGTTTACATATATTTATTTAACATCTTTTGTTGGTTAACATTGACACGGATAGGTATTTAATTAGGAATGCTGTCCCTTTAAGACGGAAGGCATGCATGTACAAACATGCATGTGAATAAAAACAGAATGCAATGATGTGGAAGTTTCAAATTTCAATATTTTATTCAGAATACAACATAGATGACATATCGAATGTTTAAACTGAGAAAATGTATCATTTTAAGGGAAAAATAAGTTGATTTTAAATTTCATGGCATCAACACATCTCAAAAAAGTTGGGACAAGGCCATGTTTACCACTGTGTGGCATCCCCTCTTCTTTTTATAACAGTCTGCAAACGTCTGGGGACTGAGGAGACAAGTTGCTCAAGTTTAGGAATAGGAATGTTGTCCCATTCTTGTCTAATACAGGCTTCTAGTTGCTCAAATGTCTTAGGTCTTCTTTGT
>NW_015505611.1:259012-263028 GCF_001515645.1 Sinocyclocheilus grahami | reverse complement strand
ACCGCCAATGTTTTCTGGAAGTATTCCTGAGCCCATGTTGTGATTTCCATTACAGTAGCATTCCTGTATGTGATGCAGTGCCGTCTAAGGGCCCGAAGATCACGGGCATCCAGTATGGTTTTGCACAGAGATTGTTCCAGATTCTCTGAATCTTTGGATGATATTATGCACTGTAGATGATGATAACTTCAAACTCTTTGCAATTTTTCTCTGAGAAACTTCTTTCTGATATTGCTCTACTATTTTTCGCCGCAGCATTGGGGGAATTGGTGATCCTCTGCCCATCTTGACTTCTGAGAGACACTGCCACTCTGAGAGGCTCTTTTTATACCCAATCATGTGACCTAATGACCTAATAAGTTGCAAATTGGTCCTCCAGCTGTTCCTTATATGTACATTTAACTTTTCCGGCCTCTTATGTCCCAACTTCCCAACTTTTGGAATGTGTAGCTCTCATGAAATCCAAAATGAGCCAATATTTGGCATGACATTTCAAAATGTCTCACTTTCAACATTTGATATGTTATCTATATTCTATTGTGAATAAAATATAAGTTTATGAGATTTGTAAATTATTCCATTCCTTTTTTACTCACAATTTGTACAGTGTCCCAACTTTTTTGGAATTGGGTTTGTAATACTGACACACGTTTAGTTTTCACCCACCTGTTTACGTTCACTTAATTCATAACCGACTGTATTTACGTGAGGTACTCCACACGATAGACATTTGGACTGCTGTGTTTATTTGAGCACTGAGAACTGATCGCGCGCTGTATATGAGAACTGAAGAAGTGGAGCATGCGCGAGAGAAAGCACCGCTATCAGCGCGATTCCGCCTATCCCGCCTTCACTAACTTTAAGTTAATCGACAACGAATTGTGACTCCCGGGAAAAACAGGACGTCTGCAGTCACCTTATCCCTACCCCTTCGGGTGCTGAGGCCATTGTTTCAGATCGCTAGTTCGCGTTTGGTAGCCTATCCATTCACTGCGGCTGCCATACTGAGACTAGATATGCAAACGCCCCTTATCCGATTGCAATCCAATAACAGGGACACACATTTTGAAGGACAAGACAATAGCCTATAGGATGTATTTTGAATGTGCAGTAGTCCTCAAATAACATTATAGTACCATCTCGTCTTGTTAATGAAGACACAGCATTAATTTCGTCATAGTTTTTATCATCAGATAGCCTTAGGGGGCAAACACTTTTTCACACAGGGCCATGTAGTTTTGGATTTTGTTTTCCCTTAATAATAAAAACCTTCACTTAAAAACTGCATGTTGTGTTATCTTTTACTAATATTTAAATTTGTTTGATGATCTGAAACATTAAAGTGTGACAAACATGCAAAAAAAATAAGAAATCAGGAAGGGGGCCAACACTTTTTCACATCACTGTATATAGAAGTATAAACATGGGGGTGTGGATTTTTCAATGATTTTTATTTTTATAATTATAAGTCTCAAAAGCTTTAAAGTTTTACTAGTGATAATGATGGTGTTGTTTTTAGTGTAAAGCAATAAAGCAGCCTGTCGTAATCTCAGATGGAATATGATCACTGTAAACAGGTTAGATTGTGCTTGTGTGGTCAAACAGCACCAGAGCACTTCGAATCCTCACCGTCCATCCATTTAGGTATTTTACAGCATGACATACTGTACAAACACACTGTCCAGTAATGGTAATGAGTGCTCAGTTACATTATTAAGGGCGAGGTCTCGTCTGCTGAATGAATACAGCCACAAAGGTCATTTATGAAGAAGCCGCTCTGCTCTAGGCGACCTGAACGCTGATGTTTAGTGTGATACAGCAGAGGTGGATATGAATGACTGCTGCTCAGACATAGAGATGGTGAGAGGGATAGACTGAAGGAGATGGATGGAGCGAAAGAGAGAGACTGATCACACCTTAGTGATGACCACTTGAAGTGACTCATTAGCTGTAATATCTGCTGTCTCCGTCATCTAGATCATCTATCATTTCTGTCGGATGGATCGGCTGCTCACACACAGTGTCTCTCTGAGCGTTTCTCTCTGGAGTAACCAGCTGAATGTACTGCATTTATCAGTAACTCAGCTGTTTAATAATAGTCTAGTTTATCCAGTAACAAACTCGTTTTTGAAAAGCTATGTAGAAAAATATTTTTAATGCATCTTTTTCAAATGTTAGGGGTTTGATTCATTTTAGCAAGTCAGTTTGTTGGATGGCTCATTTTATGTGCCATTTGATCTTTTTTTTTTTAAGCAAAATAAATATTATAATAACATTAAAGTAGCTGAATATTACTGTTTATCACTGTTTTTTTATTAGGTATATTTGGTGTAAAAATATGTGTATTTAATTCCTTGGTTTATAGCAGTGTATATTTAATTAATGATAATAATAATAATAACCAACAACAATACAAATAATAAATATGATCAAATTTAACTAAAATAATATATTATTTTAGTTAAATAGTTAAATATTGTGTTTAGATATTTTGTTAAAAATAAATATTAAAATATGTGACTATCTAGTTGTATTATTATTATTATTATTATACTGTTTTTAAATCAGTATTGTAAATGAGTCTTTTTTTAATAGTCACATTTAGTGTCAGTTTATGTATTTTTAAACATTCAGTAATCTTGAATATATGTATATGTATGTGTGTGTGTGTGTGTGTGTGTGTGTGTGTGTATATATATATGTATCTCATTCTGAACTTTATTTATTCAAGCAATGACCGTAAACCTCAAATGATGATTAGCTCATTCTTCCGCACAAGGCCAAGAAAGTTTCATTCGGCAAACTGGAAACTGGCCAAGAACAACAGCGGCACATAGAAATGCAAAGTCCTGCTTGCGGTGAATGGGTGTGAAATATTCAGCAGTCGGTTGGTGGATGTTTTTCTCTGATGGCTTCAGGCGCTCTAAGAATAGCAGCACTAAATGTGAACACACCTCATTACATTCCTCAACAGGTTTATAAAAGAAGTGTATAATGTCTTTATTAATTTCTAAAAATGCCAATAAGGTGTTATAGGGTTAAGGTTAGACTATAGGAGTTATAATTATGAACCATAGAATGAATATATATATATATATACAGTGATGTGAAAAAGTGTTGGCCCCCTTCCTGATTTCTTATTTTTTTGCATGTTTCTCACACTTTAATGTTTCAGATCATCAAACAAATTTAAATATTAGTAAAAGATAACACAACATGCAGTTTTTAAGTGAAGGTTTTTATTATTAAGGGAAAACAAAATCCAAAACTACATGGCCCTGTGTGAAAAAGTGTTTGCCCCCTAAACCTAATAACTGGTTGGGCCACCCTTAGCAGCAACAACTGCAATCAAGCGTTTGCGATAACTTGCAATGAGTCTGTTACAGCGCTGTGGAGGAATTTTGGTCCACTCATCTATGCAGAATGGTTGTAATTCAGCCACATTGGAGGGTTTTCGAGCATGAACCGCCTTTTTAAGGTCATGCCACAGCATCTCAATAGGATTCAGGTCAGGACTTTGACTAGGCCACTCCAAAGTCTTCATTTTGTTTTTCTTCAACCATTCAGAGGTGGACTTGCTGGTGTGTTTTGGATCATCGTCCTGCTGCAGAACCCAAGTTCGCTTCAGCTTGAGATCACGAACAGATGGCCGGACATTCAACTTTAGGATTTTTTGGTAAACAGCAGAATTCATGGTTCCATTTAATCACAGCAAGTCTTCCAGGTCCTGAAGCAGCAAAACAGCCCCACACCATCACACTACCACCACCATATTTTACTGCTGTTATGATGTTCTTTTTCTGAAATGCAGTGTTACTTTTACGCCAGACGTAATGGGACACACACCTTCCAAAAAGTTCAACTTATGTCTCGTCAGTCCACAGAGTATTTTCCCAAAAGTCTTGGGGATCATCAAGATGTTTTCTGGCAAAACTGAGACGAGCCTTTATGTCGGCCGGCCACTCCTGGGAAGGTTCTCCACTGTTCCATGTTTTTGCCATTTGTGAATAATGGCT
>NW_015505611.1:245578-258124 GCF_001515645.1 Sinocyclocheilus grahami | reverse complement strand
CACCCGGCGCGCAGTTAATCATTACACCCCTAATATATATATATATACTGTATATATGTGTGTGTGTGTGTGTGTGTGTGTGTGTGTGTGTGTGTGTGTGCATGTGCGTGTGCATGTGTTTGTTATAATCTTGATTTCTATACATTATTATATACAACAATACCTTTAAATGATTAATACAATAATACTACTACTACTACTAATAATAATAATTATTAACATTTTAATGCAATATTGTTGATTATTTGATTATTATATAATTATTCTATTTTTATTGGTGTATATATAGTAATTTATTAAAAGACAATATTTTTAATTATATTACTATTTTTATTCAATAATAATAAAAAAAAATTATTTAAAAAATTTAATTTTTAAGAATTTTAAGTCATTTAAGTCAATTTTAAGTCAACATATACTGTATGTTACGGGGCAGTCGGATGGATAGACATATCGGACTTGTAACCCGAAGGTTGTGGGTTCGAGTCTCAGGTCCACCAGGAATTGTCGGTGGGGGCAGTGAATAACCAGTGCTCTCTTCCACCATCAATACCACGACTGAGGTGAGACCCTTGAGCAAGGCACCGAACCCCCCACTGCTCCAGGTGTGTGTGTGTTCATGTGCTAATTGTTTATGAAAACATTTCATGAAATTCAGTGTGTTTTATAAGGCATTATCAATTCCTGCTATAGAATTCCTTCTATTACACATTATATATTCAGTACAGGCTTGATAGAAACGGGAAGTGTTTACACACGTACACTCTCAGACACGCTAATGTACACAGCCTCTTGAAGGATCCACTCGAGCGCAGTGCAGTTCTTCAGCTCACTACCACTGAGGAGATGAAATAATGTTCCCGAGATGAAAATCTTCTAGACATTTCTGGGCGGTGGGTCCAGACAAATGGCCCATCGTCTGCTCTGAATAATGCAGGCAGAGTAGAGGTCTGTTCCCCACCACAGATCTGATTAATACTCATTGGTCTGCCTGGATTATTTCTCTTTAAAGCTTCTTAAAGATGCGGGAAGATGCTTTCCTAACACGTGAAGCGGTCTGTGACTAATGTCTGTGTGTCTAATTCCCACCCACACCTCTTATGTGTGGACAAATGTACAGCGTGTGTGTGTGTGTGTGTTTGACCAAGTGAATTCAACAGGATGTTGTAAAAAGCAACAGTTTAATTACTAAACTCAGAAACCATTAACACACGCCCACAACACACGCTTCGCCATTGCTTTTAGACACACTTAACACACAAATAATACTGGAAGACCATTAAATGAAGAAGAACCTGTCTTAAAAAAGCTTTTATCTCTGGTGTGGTGTGAGCGGATGTAGTGAGACGAGGACCTCCAGAGGGAAAAAAACATTCAAATGCCAAATAAAAGAAAGCTACTGTCTTCATGACATTTTATCTTTCACAAATCCAGTGCTTTAATGATCTTAAGGCAGTTGGGACCACAGTCACCAAGCAAACCATTGGTAACACACTACGCCGCAATGGACTGAAATCCTGCAGTGTCCGCAAGGTCCCCCTGCTCAAGAAGGCACATGTACAGGCCCGTTTAAAGTTTGCCAAAGAACATCTAAATGATTCAGAGAAGGCTTGAGAGAAAGTGCTGTGGTCAGATGAGACCAAAATTGAGCTCTTTGGCATTAACTCGACTCGCTGTGTTTGGAGGGAGAGAAATGCTGACTATGACCCCAAGAACACCATCCCTACAGTCAAGCACGGAGGTGGAAACATTATGCTTTGGGGCTGTTTCTCTGCTAAGGGTACTGGACGACTTCACCACATTGAGGGGCAAATGGATGGGACCATGTACTGTAAAATCTTGGACGAGAACCTCCTTCCCTCAGCCAGAACACTGAAGATGGGTCATGGATGGGTCTTCCAGCATGACAATGACCCGAAACATACCGCCAAGGCAACAAAGAAGTGGCTCAAGAAGAAGCACATTAAGGTCATGGAGTGGCCTAGCCAGTCTCCAGACCTCATCCTATACAAAATCTGTGGAGGGAGCTGAAACTTCGAGTTGCCAAACGACAGCCAAGAAACCTAGAGGATTTAGAGAGGATCACATTAATATATTTATTTACTATAACAAAATATCAAAAAAATGTAAACAACAATAATAGATTTTCATAAATTTATTATTGCCATCTATTATCAATTCTTCTTAGCTACTACTACTTAACATTTAAATACACAGAAATTTACAATAAATTTATGTTACGATTATATGACTCAAAAACAATTATAAACAGCCATATTTACTATTTTTATGCGTAATAATTTAACAAAAAAATACTATATTAATTCTGGAAGCCCATTTCCTCCACAAGATAAAAAAGAATTATGGAAGCCTGTTTCAGACTTAAATTTGTAAATACATTCAGAATTGAGAAATATAAACTCAAATTTTGACTTTTTTTCGGAGTTAACATATCGCAATTCTAAGTTTATATCACATGATTCTGACTTCTTTCTCAGAATTCTGAGTTTATATTTAGCAATTCTGGAAAAGAAAATCAAACTGAGAGAAATAAATCTCTTTCCATAATGGGATAATAAAATATAAAAGGTAATAACGACTTTTATCTCACAATTCTGACTTAAATTCAGAAATAAAGTCAGAACTGAGAAATATTAACTCAAGAGTCCTGACTTTTTCTTGCAATTTTGAGTGTACATATAACAATTTAAAGTTGTTTTTCTCAGAATTCTGAGTTTATATCTAAAAAAAAAAATCTGATAAAATTCATTTGTGAGAAAAAAAAGTCTTAAAAATAGCTAAAAACAATACTGATGAATAATTAATATATCCAATTGCACGTTTCTGCTTTAAATCATCCTGAATGCTTCGCTCCATAGACTTCCATTATAAGTGAATTAATGCACATGTTTTGAGCTGTGAGTTTAAGCTGTATTGAACCCTAATCAATCCTTTAACAAGCTGCTCCCGTGTAGTTCTGGGCTGATCCCTCACCTTTCTCATGATCATCCTTACCCCAGGAGGCGAGATCTTGCACGGAGCTCCAGACCGAGGCCGATTGATGGTTATTTTGTATTTCTTCCATTTCCGAATAATCGCACCAACAGTTGTGTCCTTCTAACCAAGCTTCTTGCTGATGGTCTTGTAGCCCATTCCAGCCTTGTGCAGATCTACAATCTTGTCTCTGACATCCTTTGACAGCTTTCTGGTCTTGCCTATGGTGGTGGGAGAGGTTGGAATGGAAGATACAGATTGTGTGGTCAGGTGTCTTATAAACCTAACCTAACCTAAGCTGACATTAGGACTAACTTCTTAAAGTGACAGAACTAATCTGTGTTGCTCATGGGCACATAACCAATCTGTGGGAGCCAGAATTCTTGCTGGTTGGTAGGGGATCAAATACTTATTTCACTCACTGAAATGCAAATTAGTCTCTAAGCTTTATATAATGTGTTTTTTTCCCTGGATTTTTTGGTTGGTATTCTGTCGTTAAAATAAACCTACCATAAAAATTACAGACCCTTAATTTCTTTGTAAGTGGGCAAACTTACAAAATCAGCAGGGGATCAAATTAATATTTTCCCCACTGTATGGTAATATATTTTAATTCTGTATAAATAAAAATGCATATATGTTAAATTATTTTTGACTGTAGAGGAGGTAACCGTGCATCCGTCTAGTTGCAAATTGTAATCCACGAGATTCGGCGTGCTGTCTTTTGGTCCAATAAGTAATATCTCTGTCTTATCTGAATTTAATAGGAGAAAATTATTGGTCATCTATTCTTTTACATTTTTAACACACTCCGTTAGCTTAGATAATTTAGAAGTTTCATCTGGTCTTGTTGAGATATATAGTTGAGTATCATCGGCATAACAGTGGAAACTAATCCCGTATTTCCTAATAATATTACCAAGTGGCAACATGTATATCGAAAATAGCAGAGGACCTAGGACAGATCCTTGTGGCACTCCATATTTTACTGGTGATAATTGAGATGACTTCTGTACATTGTTGCTTTCGTGTAGCTCAAACAATAGATGGCACTCGTAAAGTCAAGGTCATGGGTTCGATTCATAGGGAATGACTGCATCGGATATTACTTTACACAGCCAGTGTGAGCAGTTCTTTGGCATTCGGTCAACAGGTATAATCTTCTTGTGGCTATGCTGTCGAAATAGTGTGTACATTATTTTTTGCATTTATAGTACAGCGTTTTTCTCCACAGACTTCTACTGTAAGTGCATTACATGCTTAGTTGTAAAACACTTTTCACAATCCATGCTATTTCGAAGCAGCTTTGCAGAAAATCTCGCCTTATTGTCTTGAAACCTCGAGTGAGCAGCCAAAAGGGAATGGGCGAAGAAAGATTATGAATGTAAGCCATTTTTTATTTCTTTTAATGAGATCCAGAATGTGTATTAAGACAGTAAACGGGGTCAAATTCATGATGTGTTCAACTTGAAACGTTCCTCAGTGATTTCCAGCGGTGACGTCATTGGACTCCGCTGCGGGAAAACTTTGGGCATCTGCTCACGAGTTGAGAGAGAGAGATGGAGAGCGAGAGAATGAGGGATGCTCGGTGTTGAGTAAGCATTGGTTGGCATTCGCTCTCAATTTCTCTCTGCTATTTAAAAGTTGGCTGCATCTCTTGTGATGATTCATTCCCTACTGATCACTGTAAGAAATGAGAGAGAGAGAGAGATACTGTATGTCTTGACTGCTCTGCTTGTGTGTTGACACACAGCGGCCATCATATCATTCAAAATCTCTGCTCACTGGGGTTTAAAGAGGTCATATCATGGTAAACTGGCCTTTTCTTGCTCTATTGAAATTTGATGCACAATATTTGTTTTACTAATCCTTAAAGGTACACATGGACTATTTGATTCTAATGGCGAGAGAAGATGAAGATAGAAAATAGTCACCAAAACTAAATTATGACTGTTTTTGCTGCAAGAAACCATGACTAATGTTATAAGTAGACTTTAGGGGAGGAAATACAAGCAGGGTAGAATTTGATTTGTGTGTATTACTGTGGTGGGTTTGAGAATTTGTTTCCATAAATAAAGATGCAGGTAACACACACACACAAAGCTTTTGTTACATGAAAGAGATGCTAACCTTTAATGTTTGGACAGAAGATGACAAGTACATCTGCATGACCTCTTGTGCCCATCTGGTTTGGTGTGTGAGTGTGTGTGTGTGTGTGTTTGTCTGTGTGTGTGTGTGTGTGTGTGTGTGTGTGTGTGTTTGTCTGTGTGTGTGTGTGTGTGTGTGTCTGTGTCTGTGTCTGTGTGTGTTTGTTTGTGTGTGTGTGTACTTACATTTATTTGTGTGCTTGTGTCAGTAGTATAAACTGATGTCAGAATTAATATCAAAAATATTTAAATCAAGCAAATTTTGTAGATATTTTTATATAAACATTACTATAACAAAATATCATGCTCACCAAGGGCACATTTAAAAAATGCAGTAAAAAATAAATATTGTTGATTTTTTTATTTTATTTGTTTACAATTTAAAATAAGTGTTTTCAATTTGAATATATTTTAAAATGTATTTTATTCCTGTGATGCAAAGCTATTCCTTGAAGTGTCACATGATCCTCTGAAATCATTCTAATATGATGATTTGGTGCTCAAGATACATTTATTATTATTATCAATGTTAAAAACAGATGTGCTGCTTAATATTATTGTGGAAACCATGATACATTTTCTTTTTTCAGGATTCTTTAATAGTTTTTATTTAAAATTTTATTTAAAAAAATATTATTTAAAAAATGTAAAGTTTTTTTTCAGTGAATAGACATTTATTTCTTCCATAAAAAAATCTTGCTTTTCAATAGTAGTGTATATTGAATAAACTAAATATGTTTTTTTTTGCATAAGTGTTTCACATAAAAATAATAATACAAATAATTACAATAAAGTAATTACAAAAAATACAAATAGAATAACAATTCTATATATTCTAAATATTGCTCATTAAAAACTTCAAAAATTGACTTTTATAAATCATTTCACAATATCTTGTTTAATTGGATCAATTTGTCCAGTGCAATATGATTTCTTTGTCCTAACCAACGCTCTAAAGTCCAGTTGTGCACATTTACACATTTTACTTGATTTTGCTTTGACAGAGACATTGCATTCAAACTTAAATGATTAAATGAAGTGTGAGTTCTGTACTTCATTAATACTTCCTCGGTTTGTCTTTCTCCATGTTTCTGCAGTACTCGTCAATGTCATCTACTGCTGGATGTGTTCAACTCGACCGAACATGAGCTCACGCTGTCTGCCAAGAACAACCAGGACCTGGTGCTGCACGCCAGCGAGTGTCAGAGGTACACACACACACACACACAGACTCCTCCTTCACTGGCGTGATGTAACGCCGTCTGTGTGGCTGATTGAAGTCAGTAGACTGTCAGACGGCATTACCTGACCCTCTCCTCCACTGACAGCTCTCCATTTCATGAAAGTTACTCTCATGAACCAGAGCTGCAGCGGGTCACACTTTCTGACTTTCATAGCGCTTCGGAGAGACAGACACACACACACACGCTTACAGTGTCTGCGTATACGTCGCAGCTGGTTTTTGATGCGTCTCTCTGAAATTGCCTTTAGGGTCTTTTTTTGAAGATTTGCAGAGAAATGCAAACTTAAGGAGACAGGATTCACCACATGACATGCTTTTGTTTGGAGGAATGAAGGATAAAACGCAAATGTGACTGTTTTATTCACCGCCTGACTTAAGTGTTTAAGATGAGAAAAATCTATTAAAAATCATGATTAAAATTTGACTGTAAATTTTTTTTTTTAATTGTTTCCTCTTTTGAGAGCTGATAACTTATGAACAGAAAATGTTATCATGTCATTTAGGCTACGTCCACACGAAGCCAGAGCTTTCCCTATCAAATCTTTTTTTTCCCCTCGTCTCAAGAAATATCTGCGTCCACACGAAACCACGAAACCGACACAAAACGATGTAATATACATGCCAGGTCAGCATTTGGCGCTGTAATTCTGCCACAGAGATACACTAAAAACGGAGAAGAAGACTTGGACTATGCGCATAAACCTTGCGCTCGGTATACAAATGAACATACATTTATTAATCTGTGTTAATATTAGTTAATAAAAAGACAATCGTTCAGTGTTTGGCGTCTCTCTGAAATTGCCTTTAGGGTCTTTTTTTGAAGATTTGCAGAGAAATGCAAACTTAAGGAGACAGGATTCACCACATGACATGCTTTTGTTTGGAGGAATGAAGGATAAAACGCAAATGTGACTGTTTTATTCACCGCCTGACTTAAGTGTTTAAGATGAGAAAAATCTATTAAAAATCATGATTAAAATTTGACTGTAAATTTTTTAATTGTTTCCTCTTTTGAGAGCTGATAATTTATGAACAGAAAATGTTATCATGTCATTTAGGCTACGTCCACACGAAGCCAGAGCTTTCCCTATCCAATCTTTTTTTTCCCCTCGTCTCAAGAAATATCTGCGTCCACACGAAACCACGAAACCGACACAAAACGATGTAATATACATGCCAGGTCAGCATTTGGCGCTGTAATTCTGCCACAGAGATACACTAAAAACGGAGAAGAAGACTTGGACTATGCGCATAAACCTTGCGCTCGGTATACAAATGAACATACATTTATTAATCTGTGTTAATATTAGTTAATAAAAAGACAATCGTTCAGTGTTTGTTCATGTTGTTGTTGCTGTTACGTGACGTAGCGGTGTCTGACTAGGGGCGAGACGTGGGCTGATGTCGTCATCGTTTCAGAAAATATACAGATTCGCTGTCCACATGAAAACGCTGGTAGATATGGATTTATCTACGCTGGGACTCGGTTTAAAAAAATATTGGTTTCACGCTCCAAAAAAACGCCGGATCCGTGTGGACGAAACGCCTATACGATACAAAATGTATGCATATACAGCTAAACGCATCTTCGTGTGGACGGGGCCTTATTAAAGGGATAGTTCACCCAAAAATCAACATTCAGCCATCATTTGCTTACGTGTGTCTTTTTGAACCCGTATGATTTTATTTATTTTATTTTTCTCAATGCTGCAGCTCCCAAATCACATTTGCATATTCAAACTTGCCATGTTGTGATTGGTGGAGACACTCAAATGCTATTTGGTGTCATTAGGCGCGTTTCCATTACAGATTTGCGCAAAACTTTGGCAATATTTTATAAATGTCAATAAAAAAGTATTGCGAAATGACGGCGTTTCCATTAACCAATGTTATGCGACTAAAACGTAACCTTTTGCTTCTCGCGATAAGTCATGGCAACGGATTTTGGTGGAATTTTGTCTATGTTTATTCAAAGGAGGCTTATGCATGTATCTACAGAAGCAGCAAAGATAGCCGCTTCAGAAACGTGTGTGGCGCGTCTGGAATAATCCATAGGTTTTCAATTCGCAATTTCAATTTGCGCAATTTGAAGGGTAATGGAAACGCGCCTATTGACATTAATTGACTGACATTCAATTGACATTGAAAATGCTAAATTAAATTTGAGAACTATAGAGGAGAGCAATATATATATATATACATATATATATATATATATATGTGTGTGTGTGTGTGTGTGTGTGTGTATATACGTATATGAAGAGTTCAGATGCAAAAGCCTCTAAATGCCGTTTGAAATTTTCTTCTAAAATGAGCATTTTTATCAGGCTTCTATGTGTAGGTTCAGTAATTTTCACTTTAATGGCAATGAATAGGTTCTTTTCATTGCCATTAAAGTGAAATAACCGATCATAAACATAGAAGCCTAAGAAAAATCATAATTTTAGAAGAAAATTTTAAACGGCACTTAGAGGCCTTTGCATCTGAACTCTTCATAAATAAATTTTTAAGTAAATACATTTTTAAAAACCCTCTGGCTTAGTACATATACACTATCCATGCAACATTATTGGATTTTTAAATATAAACTAAAAATTGTAGAAACTCGTAAATTTATCATGAATTCAGAACACATATAAATTTAATAAATTAAAAAAGTAATTTTTTTAAATGAATATATCCAATTTGGAGGTCAGTAATTATTATAATTTTTTTTTAAGAAATAATACTTTTATACATCAAGGATGCAACAAATTGAATAAATCGAAAGTGACAGAAATGCTGTTCTTTTGAACTTTCTATTCATCAAAGACTCTGAAAACAGCAAACTTTCGAAGGGTAGTGTTATTTTTTTTTTAAAGCTAAATGCATTTTCTTGTGCTTTCCAATATTTTTGATGGTTAATTTTCTTGATTCGCTGTTGATTTTGAACCCTGTGTCACTGCTGTAGTGCACATGCACACTTTCCTTTCTCTCTGCCCTGTCCAGTCCACCAAAAGCATAAAAATCCCATCCAGTTGGAAATGTAGCCGCCATAAAGTGCTTCATAGGTTTGTGTTGGCTTGCAGAGCTGCATTTTCTTAGTCTACGTGCCCTTCTGACGCCCTGCGGGTGATGTCCCCTTCCCCCAATCACCTCCATGGATCACCTGATTAATGACTTGATTGGGAAACATGCTGCTTTGGCTGATACCTGAATCAGAAAGAATTGATGAACAGATTACAGAGTTCCAGAAGCTGCGGGGGCGATTGATTCTGGAGGATGAAATATAAACGACTACATGCTGATCGATGTGTGTGTGTGTGTGTGTGTGTACTGGTTATCGATCTCGTGGAGGACTAAATCAAGTCTCTCCCCTTTAATGGCACTGTGTGTGTTATGTGTTATTGTGTAGTTCTTCATACTGATTCTTTCTATCTTTTCTCATAATATGAGATGTCTCATCTCGTAGTGGTTCTGTGTCTTTTCCTCTGCCTCGTTCTGTCGTTCTGTATGATGAATGCTTTCAGGGAGAGGTTTTTTTAAAGGACGACACTGTCCTCGCTGCATACCAATCATTCCTGTCAGTCATCCGCGGCCCGCCGGCGGGACAATGAGGCATCCAGCGGTGCGAGGGCTCACCTTCACTAATGGATTTCTCTGAGCCTTAGATCTCCTCAGCCCTCTTTTTTCTGTTTGAGAGAGATTGTTTCTGTAAGAGCTGAATACGCTGGAGTTTCTCTGGGTGAAGTGCTGTTGTATTTAAGATTCGGGTGAGATCTTGAATCCTTTACTGGTGCATTTTGTGTTTTCTGCACTGGTCAAGGGCCCATTCTGCTTTTAAAACTAACATAATAACTAGGGATGCACCGATACCACTTTTTCCAGTACTCGCCCGATACCGATACTTTTATTTTTGGTACTTGCCGATACCGAGTACCGATACCAGTATTTTTATTGCATTTGTAATTTTTTTAAATATTGGGTATACAGAAACCAAAAGAGTGTGTATATTGTTAGTTGGTTAACTTCATTTATGAAATACATACAGCCAAACCAAAATTTATTCAGACACCTTCAACATTTCTCACATTATCACAGTTTATTCGCTATAGTTTAGAAAATAGTAATAAAATATGACAAGAACTCAGAGTTACACTGTGTCAGAACAAATTAATCTTGTATCAGTTTTACTGGTAGTCCACTGTATGAAGAATTTTTGGGTATGATTTGTCACAGTTTACTCTATTTTGCTATCCTCACTTACATAAATGAACTATAGTGTCCTGCACCCACTAGAAAAAAAATATCAAAAATTGTATTTTATTTTATACTCTTCAGCAGTGGACAAACCATCAACCTTTGACCTCATAGTTTTTCCATCTACATATTTCCATCAATATAAACAAACACAAAATATAGATCAAGCATATATAGGGAGATTAATTAATTTATTTTGTTTTGGAAAAAATAAGAATAAAAAAATGTCAGTTTTGCCAATATGTGCAAAAGTATTATTATTTTATCCCCCAATTCCCAAATATTGTTCATGATTTTTACTGCACATTTTTTATATGCCAGCATATTTGAGCAGATAACTAACTCAGGTCATAAAGTTCATAAACTTTTGATAAGTTCATATTGAGCCAGACGGGTTGAAGTCATGTCTGTGTTCAGTCAGCTGACTCTAATGAGAGCTTTAATTGGGCAGATTTATCTGAAGGTTTGAAGAGAGTAGGATATGATTTGCCATTTTTTAATGTAAGTTGTCCTCAAGGCAGGGAGAAGCAATAACCAAGATTTAATGAGAAATGAGAAATAAAACTAATAGTCCTAATTATATTTCAGATTATGTTCTGTAAAGTAATATTATAAGAAAGCATTCTGTAGTATAGTACAATACTTACATCTCTCTCACCAAATAATTTTTGTGATCTCTAGATATTTATCTTTAGATCTTTATTTATTAAATAAGTAAATTAATATGTTATTTGTTCACTTACCTTCTTAAGGTATTAGTTTTAATTAGATTTGATCTAATATTAGATGTTGGATTATGATCTGAGAAACTTCTTAGAATTTAGTGTTCTCATCTTTAATAAAAAGCATGAGTGTGTTTTAGCTTCAGAGACTTTAAATGAAAACAGTATGAAGTTAATGTAAACAATGATGTTCCAAGATTTTATTTTATATGTTTATTTTTTTTACATTTTTTTGATGAACATGTTTACAGTCTACACCTTTAACTTAATGTTGAAGTAAACTGTTAGCAGAAATATCCACAAAATAAAAAACAACACTGAAATAAGAGTGTGCAGTTTATCTGTCAATCAAGACAACCAGCGCTCTGATGCTGCTGTAATGTTGCTGAATCACAAAATCTAAATTGTGTAATTATTGTTTGTTAAACATACTAACATTAAAAAACAACAACAACAACCCTGTTTATGAATTATGAATATGTTGGCTACCATAAGCTATATATAAAGACTTTAGATGACTCGAAACAGCGGTCAAAGGGAAATCATAAATGCAAAAAAAAAGGGGGGGGGGGGGGGTCTGTTACATCCCCACCAATGTCAAAAGCAGACCTACACCCTTGACTCATGGAACCACATTGAGATCCTCAGATCTTTCTAACTGAATGATATAGGGTCTTAAAGGGGTCATATGATGCGATTTCAAGTTTTCCTTTCTCTTTGGACTGTTACAAGCTCTTGGTGCATAAAGAAGATCTGTAAAGTTGCAAAGACTAAAGTCTCAAATCCAAAGAGATATTCTTTATAAAAGTTAAGAGTCAACCACGTCTACCTAAAACGCCTCGTTCTAACACGCCCCCACATGTCTACGTCACTATGTGGAAATATTAGCATAATGCCCAAATGTGCATGCAAAGAAAGAAGGCGTGGTTTCAGGAACAGCAGTAGTGTTGAAGCAGCCATGTCAGGGAGATGCTGTGTGTTTCAGTGCGAAAGCAAAAGCACTTTATTTGGCCTTCCGGAAGTAGATGCAGTTAGGAATCATTGGTTAAGATTTATTTACAACAGAACAGCACAACCCAGATGTTCGAATTTGTGCAACAATCTGGCGCTTCTGAATCAGCGACTGTAAGTATGTTTTGTTATTAGTTTAAGTATTTGCTATTGACTGTTCAAATGCGGAGTTTTGCGCAGCGCAGAGTAA
>NW_015505611.1:244377-245257 GCF_001515645.1 Sinocyclocheilus grahami | reverse complement strand
ATGTCAACATATTATGTTACACCAAATACACAAAATAATGATCTTTAAAATACCATCATATGACCCCTTAAAAAATGAAGATACCAAAAAAAACAAAAAAAAAACAGAATTTGTAGTGATATTAAGATATCATTAATGCATATATTTAAGGCTTGCAAACCTTGGGGAAAAAATATGGGAAGTACTTTTTTTCCCATTTCTGAACTATCTTATATTATTATTTTGGCATATAATGCAACATAGATTGCTAAATTCAACAGATTCTACTAATGGAGCTACCAATTTCTGTGCTTTCAAAGCTTTCTAAAGTCAGTTATTTGGCTCCAAATCTTGGGTGAAAATAATCATTTTGACCCTGTCTACAAAATAGTGCATTACTCAGTAAATATTCATCCATGGCATTTAATATTTTGGCTTTCTTCTTCATTTATGTATTTCTTTCACCTAAAAAAAAAAAAAAAATTGTCGTGGAGCTCTGGCAACACAAAATGATTGCGTTAGAAAAACCAGCAGGCTTCATGACAGTCACAGTGAGTGTGTTTGTGATGACATCATACGTGTGCATGCTTGTTTGAACTGCCAGTCACTCATTCACACCGTCTGAAACACACACCAGTAAGGGCACCGAATTTGTGACACATTGTGCATTTGGGTTTTGCACTCTTTCCACTCCTATTGTGAAGTGTGTGTGTGTGTGTGTGTGTTGGTGTGACAAACTCTGCTCAACTTCTTCATTACCCACATAATTTAAACAAAAGCCTGTTGCTGTAGCAACAAGCCTCTAAGTGCTTCTTCCATGATGAAGGGCCACTTTTCCCTTTTTACTCTCTCTCTCTGTGTGTGTGTGTGTGTGTGTGTGTGTGTGCATACTGCTTTTTTC
>NW_015505611.1:244081-244316 GCF_001515645.1 Sinocyclocheilus grahami | reverse complement strand
TGTGTGTGTGTGTGTGTGTGATTTTGTTTTGTCCTTCAGTCGTTAGAGGTCTGTTTCAGTCGTGCTTTCTCTCTCTTTCTCTCTCTAATTTTCCAGATGCAGTGATACTGACAACTAATGATGAAGAACAGGGATGTGTTTGTTTCTTTGCACCTGCACGTGTGTGTTTAAAGTGCCCCTATTATGTCACGTAGCTGTATGTGAACATAAACTATCTGCAAAGTTGTGAAGCCGA
>NW_015505611.1:243346-243612 GCF_001515645.1 Sinocyclocheilus grahami | reverse complement strand
ATGCCAAGTATCCATCATTCTGACGATAGTGGTCCTGACAGAACTGAATTTGGTGTACTGCTGTAATTGCTTGAAAAAAAAATCATACAAACTGGTTGTTTTAAAATGCAGCTACAGTACATGCATATAAATGGCTCACAGATTGCATGTCTTTAACCATTTAATTCATTTTAGCCACTTTCAAGTGTAGGATTTTTGTCACTTTTTCCTTTTTTCTCCCTGAGTAACCTGTATAATGTTTATGTATGTGTGTGTGTGTGTGTGTG
>NW_015505611.1:240069-242165 GCF_001515645.1 Sinocyclocheilus grahami | reverse complement strand
ATTTTAAATATAATTTTACACTACATTTCTGTGGAACATTAGCTTTAGGCATGAGTCACACTGGTTGGCTGGATCACTTGACGTCCAACTGACTACTTGGTTAGTGAGATTGACTACTTCTTTCTTTTTTGAAGTTTAATATTTTTAATGGCAGTGTTTTAATTGGCCTGCTGACAGTGTGCTCCATATGCTAAAATGAGCTCTTAACTGTCAGGTGGTTTTCATGATTAAACCTTCTCTGAGAAGAAGCATCTATATATTCATAAGTTTAAATTTGGTTTATTGTTAAAATAGTTACTGCTGAATTGAGTTTTCTCAGTGGAGTGTCTATAAGGGGATCTGTCTGTCTTTCTCATTCTCTGTTGTGAGATGAGCCTCACATCTCAAACCTCTCTGCGGTCGGGTTCATTACTCTGGGCATTTCCCTCTCTTCTCATTTCTGTGAGTTTTTCTGAGCGCTCTTCATGTTTAGCGGTGAGACATCCTTGTTTGGAGTTTCAGTGAGTTCTCTTATGAGATTCTAGATCGCAGATCACATCTCAGACGTTGTATTTATCAGTCCATCATGTCTCAGCGTCTCCTTTCACCTGTGTGTTGTTTTACAGGATCAGTTTACACACGAATCAGATCACATTTACTGACACATCCATCAGTGTCAAGATCAAGACACCTGCAGCCTCTTCACTGACATTAACCTCTCATCTCATAAACATCAGCTGACTCAACATCATGACTGACTGCATTAAAGAGAGAGGACGGAAGGAGGAAAAACAGACAGACAGACAGAAAGAGAGAGAGAGAGAGACAGACAGACAGACAGACAGAAAGAAAAGAACAAGGAAGCATGATGGGTAGAATGAAAAAAGGAAGGAATGAAGAACTAAAAGTAATATAAGAAGAGACCAGAAGAAGAAAGAAGGAAGTATGGTAGGAATGAAGATGGGAAAGAGGAAGAAAGGAACGAAGAACTAAAAAAGGAAGGATAAAAAGAAGAAATGATGGAAGGAAGAATGGAAAGAGCAAGGAGGAACAAAAAGGAAATAGAGCAATGAGGGAAGGAAGGAAGAGCGAAAAAGGAAGATAGAAAGAATGAAAAAGGTAAGGAAGTTAAATCAAAAAAGAGAAAGAAGCTGATCGAAAAAGTAAAGAAAGACAAACAGAAAATGAAGGACAAAATGAAAGTAAGAATTGAAAAAATTAAGGAAGGAAGAACAAAAAATGAAAGAAGAATAGAAGGAAAGAAGGGAGGTTAAAAAGGAAGGATGAACAAAAAGTATGAAGATGGCAAAATAAGGAAGGATAGTAGAAAGGAAAAAAGAAGGAAGTTAGAATTACGGAAGGACAGAAGAAAAGAATAGAGGAAGGTTGGACAAAAGGAAGAAAGGAAGGTAGAATGAAAAACAAAGGTAGAATAAAAAAGGAAAGCAAGGAAGGTTGGACAAAAGGAAGGAAGGAAGGAAGAAGAAAAAAAGAAAGAATGGTAGATAGATAAAATAAAGGAGGGACGAATGAACAAAATTAAGGACTGAAGAATGGAAGGAATAAAAAATAAGAAGATAGAAAGACAAGAAGCACAAAAGAAAAAAAGAAACAGGTAACCAAACTCTCAAATGGTAGAATGAAGGAATTAACTGAAATAAATGGCAAAGCAAACAAAAGATCAAACAAATGAAACGAAACAGATCTGGAGGATAAAATTGACAAAGTGAAAACAAACCAGTGAATGAATAAAAAATAATTATTCCGTCCTGCACGGTGACCAGAACGCCACAGGCTGTTTGTGTTTTCCTTAATGTGTGTGTGATGAATTATGTATCAGTGTCTGCAGGGATCTCGGCCTGTTGTCTTCTGTGGACTGGATGAATGAATGAAGGAAGGATGTGTGTGCAGTCAGATCTCTCCATTAGCGCTGTTTGTCAGCCAAGCTTCACTATTACTCTTGTAGTTTTACAAAATCTCTATTTGCAAGTCTCATGCCTCGATAATTTGCTCAGAGAAGAAAATATCAGTCAATAAAGTCCATTTCTTTTTTTCTCCTAAACACATGGCATGAACATGATCTATCTATCTATCTATCTATCTATCTATCTATCTAT
>NW_015505611.1:238362-239866 GCF_001515645.1 Sinocyclocheilus grahami | reverse complement strand
TTTTATTTTTTTATTTATCCTTCAATCTATCCTTCCATTTTTTTTATTTTATCCATCCTTATATGTATTTAATTTATTTTATCTATCTTATATATTTTTATGTATTTTTGTTATCTATCCATCCATCCATCCATCCAAACTAAATTATGATGTTGTAACAACGTTCATAGTCACGGGGAAGAAGGAGGCGGGAACCGGCGAACATTCAAAGAAAACTTTAATAACAAAATAGAACGACAACCCCTCGCAGAACCCCTCGCGGACGACTGTCGCGCACAAACAGAACCAAAACACAAAATAAAATCCAGGCCTGGTCCTCTCTCGTCCAACACTGTCGTCACTCCTCCTTTTATCCTTCCGGAGCTCCTCCGTGGGACTTGAGACCGGTGAGTGTCGTGCATTAGCATTTACTCCACCGGCCTCGCTCCGTTCCCACGACTCTCGGCCCCACCCCTCTCGTCACATACGCCCCTCGCAGGCCAGGGGGGTACTCACAAGACTGCACTCTACTCCCCTCCTCCCCCCTCCAGGGGAGCCGATCACGGCAGCCGCGGCGTACCTGGGGGTAAGGACAGACAGACGAGGCGAGAGAAAAGGAGACGGAAGGATGAGGAGAGACAGAGGGGAGAGAGGAAAAAAAAATCTTGTTCTGGTTCCCAGACACACTGCCGCTCGGCCCTCCACCAGTTGGGTAAGCTCTTCCGCGATGCCAGGCGGCGGCACTGGACAGCCCTCGGCGGACGGCCCAACACTCCTCTGGGTTCGGGCAGCCGGAAGGAGTCCCCTGTTTCCTGCTCCTCCCCATCATGGCGGAAGGCAGCAGGCTCCGGCCTCAGGCGAACGGCTGCGACTCCTCCGCTCCCTCACGGATGGCAGCCGTCCCTCCACAGCCCAGGCGGCCGGCAGCAAGTTCGTCCGCCCCCCCCCCGGTAACTCACTCCAGCCCACCGCCTCGAGCCTCCATGGCGGCAGACTGGTCCGCCATGCTCGATAGCACCGTGGACTCACCACAGCGGCGAGGGATCACTGGCAGCGTGCCCCTCCTTCCTACTGGGTTTCGGCACCAATGTAACAAAGTTCGTAGTTCGGGAAGAAGGAGGCGGGAACCGGCGAACATTCAAAGAAAACTTTAATAACAAAATAAACAAAATAGCACGACAACCCCTCGCAGACGACTGTCGCGCACTAACAGAACCAAAACACAAAATAAAATCCAGGCCTGGTCCTCTCTCGTCCAACACTGTCGTCACTCCTCCTTTTATCCTTCCGGAGCTCCTCCATGGGACTTGAGACCGGTGAGTGTCGTGCATTAGCATTTACTCCACCGGCCTCGCTCCGTTCCCACAGCTCTCGGCCCCACCCCTCTTGTCACAGATGTATTTTATTTGTCCTCAGCATATGACATGAAAATATTACTTTGTTGAAATTAATGTACTTTTATTAAAAAATAATGATTTTGTTGATTGATTGAGGATGTATTCGTTCATTCTCCTGAAAACATGGC
>NW_015505611.1:237043-238352 GCF_001515645.1 Sinocyclocheilus grahami | reverse complement strand
CTTTATTTATTAAATAAGTAAATTAATATGTTATTTGTTCACTTAGCTTCTTAAGGTATTAGTTTTAATTAGATTTGATCTAATATTAGATGTTGGATTATGATCTGAGAAACTTAAATTTTTGTGAGAATAAGTAGAATTTAGTGTTCTCATCTTTAATAAAAAGCATGAGTGTGTTTTAGCTAATGGTAAGGGGCGTTACATTTCCGACGCGTGCTTGTGGTGTTCGGCCAATCACAATGGACTGGGACAGCTGGCCAATCAGAGCAGACTGCGCTTGTCAAAGGAGGGGCCTTTGTTGAAAACGACGTGTTTGAGAGAGGCGGGGCATAGAGGACCTACTATAATGTACAGTATTTGAAAAAAAATTGTTTTTTGAACATTAAAGCATGTCAACATATTATGTTACACCAAATACACAAAATAATGATCTTTAAAATACCATCATATGACCCCTTAAAAAATGAAGATACCAAAAAAAACAAAAAAAAAACAGAATTTGTAGTGATATTAAGATATCATTAATGCATATATTTAAGGCTTGCAAACCTTGGGGAAAAAATATGGGAAGTACTTTTTTTCCCATTTCTGAACTATCTTATATTATTATTTTGGCATATAATGCAACATAGATTGCTAAATTCAACAGATTCTACTAATGGAGCTACCAATTTCTGTGCTTTCAAAGCTTTCTAAAGTCAGTTATTTGGCTCCAAATCTTGGGTGAAAATAATCATTTTGACCCTGTCTACAAAATAGTGCATTACTCAGTAAATATTCATCCATGGCATTTAATATTTTGGCTTTCTTCTTCATTTATGTATTTCTTTCACCTAAAAAAAAAAAAAAAATTGTCGTGGAGCTCTGGCAACACAAAATGATTGCGTTAGAAAAACCAGCAGGCTTCATGACAGTCACAGTGAGTGTGTTTGTGATGACATCATACGTGTGCATGCTTGTTTGAACTGCCAGTCACTCATTCACACCGTCTGAAACACACACCATTAAGGGCACCGAATTTGTGACACATTGTGCATTTGGGTTTTGCACTCTTTCCACTCCTATTGTGAAGTGTGTGTGTGTGTGTGTGTGTGTTGGTGTGACAAACTCTGCTCAACTTCTTCATTACCCACATAATTTAAACAAAAGCCTGTTGCTTTAGCAACAAGCCTCTAAGTGCTTCCTCCATGATGAAGGGCCACTTTTCCCTTTTTACTCTCTCTCTCTCTGTGTGTGTGTGTGTGTGTGTGTGTGTGTGTGTGTGTGTGTGTGTGTGTGCATGCTGCTTTTTTCTCTTTCCCAGAGTCTC
>NW_015505611.1:207037-236940 GCF_001515645.1 Sinocyclocheilus grahami | reverse complement strand
ACATAACTGAGCGAATGACACTTAATGACAGTTGTCATAAACATGCATAAAACCTCCTTCATTTTCATGTCATTAGTCATGACATGATTATGAAGGTGTCATGTCAGTCTTATGCACACCCCTTCAAGTAAAGTGTTACCAACAACTCCAACAGACAGCAAAGTGAGTACAATTATGCTGCCTACTAAGAAACCTCGTTTAGGCCATTGCTAAGTCAGCATTGCATGAATTCGTCACAGAGATTGTCATTCCAAAATGTGCAGCAAGCTCAGTGAAAAAAAAATTCAAGAGAGCAGACAAAACAAGAGACAAAAATGTTGAGTATTTGCGTATAATATTATATAAAACTATAATATATTAATGAATGAATGGATAAAAGAATGAATAAATAAATAGCTGGCTCAACAGAGTCTACTTCTGGATATTTATAGCTATATTTAAACTAAATAAAAAAATATTTTTTAAATGATCATTTTAATAATAAATTAAATACAAAAGAAAGAAGAAATAGAGTTATATTATCACAATTAAAAATAAAAATGTTATGCTTATTAGCACATCACTATAAAAATGAAGAAAAAATTACACACACATGCATCATCTTGAATTTGTGAGATTGGATTTAATAACCTGTCATCTTTTCTGTGGACTCATCTGAGGGATTGTGTCATTTTGAATGTATAAAATTATAATTTCAATTGAATGACACAGTGAGTTAATGTGATGTTGAGATGCTGGGTGGGGTGATGCGGCGTTGCCGTGGCGCAGTGATGCTGCTGTGTGTGCCGGTAACCGCAGGTTACGGGGAGGCGGTCTATAAATAGCTCAGTGTTTCTGCTGCTGGAGTCGCAGGAGAGAACACACATGTGAGCTAAATATAACCCTCTCTCTCTCGCTCTCCTCTCTGAGCAGACAGTCAGTGACACTTTCCAACTGCAGCAAAATGCCTTGCACGTTCTACGTCGCCAACTTGCCCGCCCACAAACAGTAACATTTCCGTGTGGTTAACATCATGTCAAGAAGACGCTGTATCCTACACTGTGAGAGTAAATTTGTTCCATCACATTTTACAAGAAATTACCACAAACTTGTTAACACTTCACACTTACCACTTAGAAACGTCCTGCTCCAGTCGTGCTTGCGAATCAGTCTCTTGTCGATAGAAGTGAATCTGACAGAACCTCCCTTTGGGCACATATGAAGATGTCCTCAACTGAAAAAAAAATTATGTTATGTAAATCATATTTTTACATGTAGTTTAGGGCTCAGATTCGCCTTTAGTAATTCTAATTTGCTTTGTTAAAATCTTTAGAAATCTATGGTGTAGCTATGAAAATGGCTTTTGTGTGAGTGTTTTTACATTCTCTAAATAGAGCAGCACGGTTACTCACCAAGCGCATCTTCTATCCACCAAACTGCCAAAATCCCAGCAGCCAATCAGACGCTCAGGTTTCTTACGCATCATCCAGTGGCATTCATCATCTCCCGTTTATTTCAGGAGGCTGACACCCTGACACGAGCTCTGAACGTCTCCCTTAAATAATAAATAATCAAGAGATACAGTCCCGAGCGGTGATGTGCATGGCATCAGCATGACTGATTGGATGTGCAGAAACATAGGCGTTCTTGGACAGGTAAAGTCACAATGATATGAAGAGAAATGATATGCGGCAGGTCAGAGATGCCATCATTCCAGTCAACCAACCATAAACACAAATATATCTGTGTGTGACCACATCGGATATATTATATAGAGAGATGTCTCTGCATAGTCTTCATAACCGTCATAGTCTGTCAATAATTACTGAAACGCTAGGTCACTTACTAGTGTTCGTGTCATGTGAATCCTTTTATTTGTCTCCCTTAGGCCATCCAAGATGTAGATGTGTTTGTTCCTTCATCTGAACAAAAATGTAGCATTGCATCCAATGGAGCTTCTGCAGTGAATGGGTGCCGTCAGAATGAGAGTCCAAACAGCTGATAAAAACATCACGATAAATTGTCAATGTCGATAGCCTTGTGGGCGGCGTACCGACATACAGTGTTCGATTCCTGACTCGAGGACCTTTCCTGATCCTGCCCCCCTCTCTCGCTCCCACTTCGCTTCCTGTCAGCTCTGATCTGTCCTATTATAATAAAGGCAAAAAAAATGCCAATAAAAAATTCACGATAATCCACATGACTACAGTCCATCAATTAACATCCTTATTTATTAACGGCTTTAAGGCTAAAATACCAGTTCCCAATCCACAATAAGGCTTGATCTGTGCATATTTCTCTCCTGATTCAAATGAGATGACTGGAGAAAGCGATTTTATGGATTATGATGGATTTTTTTCTTAAAAACATGGCAATTTTTCGCTTCACAAGGCATTAACTGATGGACTAGAGTCAGCTGGATTACTTGTGGATTATTGTGATGTTTTTATCAGCTGTTTGCATTCTGACGGCACCCATTCACTGCAGAGGATCCATTGGAGAGCAAGTGATGCAATGCTATATTTCTCTAAATCTGTACTTATGAAAAAACAAAATCATGCACTCCTTGAATAGCCAAAGGGTGAGTAAATTTTCGTTTTTGGTCAACTATTCCTTTAAAGTCAAATCGTTTTTTATTATTATTGCTGTCCATATCTGGCAGTAGGAATCTCTTCCTCTCTTCCAGATCCCAGCGTACACTTACATGGTTCAGTTGAGAAGAAGGCCATCTCTCAGAGTCAGCGCAGTGCTCAGCATCGTTACACAGCTCACAGTCATTAGAGGCTTCTGACAGCATCACTGCTGTTACGTAATGAGCTTTTGTTCTCAACGCTGTTATTAGTGTCGCTGTGTGCAAATATTTCACCTCCTTCTACACGCTCATCGTCTCCATGCACGCTGCGTGTCTAATTTAACGCAGAAAACACAGAGTGGCATTATTGTTCTGAACGCTTCCAGGAAAAAGATGATAAAGCGAATCATAGGACGTTCTGATCAAATATGCATCCGTTTCCAGTATAGCAGTATTGGGTGATAGCGATAGGCCACGTTTTCCTTGACCAAATGCGCACTCGTCCCTTCGGCGTCACGGGGAGGCCAGCGTGGAGGGCGTCCTCAACCAGCTCATACTAGAACATCTGCAGTTGGCTCCTCTACAGTGGGGTAAGAACACTCTCCTCTCTCCGTCCCTGGCTTCATGAATACAAATATTCAAATATATTCACACTCGATGTAGGACTGGTCTCTGTTCATGTTTCTGATTTGCATTTGTAATCGAGGAAAAAATATCCATCACCGTGTGTGTTGGAGGTCGTTCGTGCAGGACAAGGTTTTTGTGTTCTTTGTGCTGTTTTATAACTGGTGGTCTATGTAGGCATGCATTAGATGGACGTTTTACGGTTTTTGTTAGAGCTGCTTTTTAAAGTGATTTTCAAAATGTTTCTCGAAAAATGCTTATTCTTTTTTTGATTAGATTTTTTAAAGCCATATATGTGAATATTTTTTGAGACCTGTGATATTTTTTTTCCAGATTCTTTGATAAATAAAAAGTTAAAAAGAACAGTGTTTATTCAAAATAGAAATGTTGTGTTACATTATACACTACTATTCAAAAGTTTGGGGTTAGTACATTTTTCCTTTCTTTAAAAAAAAAAAAAAAGAAATTAATACTTTTATTCAGCAAGGATGTGTTCAATGGATAATAAGTGATAGTAAAGATTTCTGTGTTGAATAAGTGCTGTTCTTTTGAACTTTTTATTCATCAAAGAATCAAAGAAAAAAGTATCAGGTTCCAAAAAAACAAAGCAGCACAACAGTTTAGAATGATTTCTGAAGGATCACATGACCCTGAAGACGGGAGTAATTTCTGTTCTGCGTCACAGAAATAAATGATATTTTAAAGTAAATTAAAATAGGAAACCAAACTTAGAAATTGCAACAATATTTCACAATATTGCTGTTTTTTCTGTATTTTTGATCAAATAAATACAGCCTTGGATGAGCATAAGAAACTCCATTAAAAACATAAAAAATCTTACTGATCTCAAATATTTGAACAGCGGTGTATATATCACACAACATAGCTTCTTCTTCTTCTTTTTTTTAAAGGTAAACAGTGAATGGTTTTTAACAAGTACAAAAGTGCAAATTTGCTATATTGTGTGCTATTAAGGTAGAGAGGTTATAATGTCATCTGTAAAGTTTTTATCGCCATGTTTTGCAGTTTGAGCGGTTTTAAAAACTCTACAATACTGGTTCTTGGTACGAGAACAGAGGCAGATGCAGAGCCAATGTCTCCAGCCCCTTCTCTTATGTTAAAACTGAGTTAGATTGAAAAGTGAAAAGTGTGTGTGTGAGATCACTGTGTGGATTCTCTGCAAAGAGTCATGGGAGTTGTCTGAGAGTTGGAGCGGCATGTCTTGGCCTGGATCATCTGTGACAGTATGTGTGATGTAACCCGCTCTTTCTCTGTCTGTCTGTCTGTCTGTCGATGGCACTCAGAGATCAAAGCTCAGACTTGTGTCTATATTTATCTGCGAGTTGGAGCGGCATGTCTTGGCCTGGATCATCTGTGACAGTATGTGTGATGTAACCCGCTCTTTCTCTGTCTGTCTGTCGATGGCACTCAGAGATCAAAGCTCAGACTTGTGTCTATATTTATCTGTAAGCACCCTCTCTGCTTCTGGATCTGCAGCCGTGCCTCTTCACTTTCCTTCTCGTTGTCTGGGGGTCAGCAGCCATTCATAACACATCACACGATCATGTTTATTCAAGCCTGCAGACCTGCATAACATTAATGCATATTTATGAGCTCATAAATGTTGGAGGACTCATCTGAGATGACCAGACCGTGACATGAAACATGTTTCATATCGCACGGTGATCGTCTCTTCTGCCTTTATCAGTGTTACGCTTGCGTACAAGAGGCTGTCAGAGCACTAGTGCCTTATTTATCTGTCATTAGTGTGATTTAATGTTTTGTTTCACCTGCCAATAGTGGATAAATTGAGAGAATTTATCAGCCATAAAAATGTCTTAATGGCCAGTATTTTCCTTATTAAAATAAATCATCATTTAAAAGCTGCATTTTGTATTTACTTGCATTATCTTTGTGTAATATTAAAATTTGTTTGATGATCTGAATCTTTTAAGTGTGACAAATATGCAAAAATTTTAAAAACCAGGATGGGGGCCAACACTTTTTCACACCACTGTATATGTAGTCCACATTGGATGTCTTTGTTTCAAAATTAAATTTAAATCTGAAAATTAATAGAAAGTTTTAGGATGTTCATGCTCTTTGGATTATTCTCAAATAATTTGTTGTTCATGATAGCAAAAGCAGACAAACAAAATACTAAGACACTATAATATTTTATGTTTTTTTCAGCTTTGTTTATTTTATTTATTGTTATTTCATTTCTAGAGTTCTACTTATCTCCCTCCCTATTATTTATTTATTTATTTGTTTGTTTGTTTGTTTATTTTATTTATTCATTCATTCATTCATTCATATTCATTCATTCCACTTTTCACTCAAATTGGTCTCTCTCTGTATTTTTATTTTTTTGTTTTTTTATTTGTTTGTTTGTTTATTTTATTTATTTATTCATTCATTCATTCATATTCATTCATTCCACTTTTCACTCAAATTGGTCTCTCTCTGTATTTTTATTTTTTTGTTTTTTTCATTCATTGTTTGTTTATTTTATTTATTTATTTATTTATTCATTCATTCATTCATATTCATTCATTCCACTTTTCACTCAAATTGGTCTCTCTCTTTATTTGTATTTATTTATTTGCCCAAAACAATTTCTCCACTCCATACTATATATATTATAATTTTTATTTTGTTTTATTCAACTTTTTTACTCAAATTTGATTCTCACTCTTTATGTTTTATTTAGTTAGTTATTTTGCCTTAAAACTATTTTTCCACTCCATAAATATTATAATTTATAATGGCTAGTATTACAAAATTGAAAAAAAGGCATTTTTACCAGTGGTTTTAGGCCTTTAGATCCAACTGCATATATAAACGAAACATTTAAAAAATATATATTTGTAAAGTAATTATTTATCAGATCTTCCCTAATAGCTATATTTTTGACACACATTGCAGGTTGCTGTGACTCACAGCATTGTATACTAGATGGCCACCCATTACAAACAGATTCAATTTTGCATCTCAAATGTACAGGTAGGATTGACATGGATTTATTTAATTTTTTTTAAGCAAAACTTGTTACTAAACACAATTTAAACCATGCATTATGATTCAGTTTATATAAAGGTTAAAGCCAGTTTTTACTTGCATTTGGTTTTTATTGAGTGTTATTTCTGAACCCTGCACACACACATACAGTAATATCAGAGACGTTCAAACACACAAGAGCAGCAGAAGAGCCATTAAAATTCTTTCCCATCACCAGCGGCATTTATTTAGCTATTAAATGCGGTCAGCGCTCTTTAATGCTTTAATGGACCTATCAGAAGTCCCTCTCTCATGCATTTATCAGAGATGTGAAAACTGCAGGACACTTGATTAAAACCCCATCTGAGCTTCAGAACGTCTGACGGCACTTTCTGCACCAGTCCAGATACTCTCATGATCTGCTGAGAGCTGCTGTAGTTCTTCTGCGGTTAAAAACTCCACAGTGCTGTTTGAACTAAATGAATCTGCTCTGAAGGCTGATACGCCGCTTGTCTTAAATTGACGTATATTACCGGGTCATTGCGTTTTAGATGGTGGTTTATTAAAAAGTAAAGACAAAAACTTTGTCAAACTTTTAAAGCCTGCTATTTCTAGAACTTGGCTGTGGTTCATATGGTTATGGTTCTCTAATTCTTTCATTTATTTAACTCTCAACCCCCCTGGACTCAGATCAGACAGTCTTGCTATAACTGCATTTATAAATCATAGTCCTGATAATCATAGTCATCACAGCTGTAAAATCACACTGATGGGACAGAGATGCTAAAAACAATCCATAGAGTCTATCGTTCCTGACAGATAAATGCTTATACTCTTTAATTTTATTTTGAACTCAAATTAGTCTCTCATGCTTTATTTATTTATTTGGTCCCAAAACAATTTCTCCACTCCTTATATATTACAATTTGTAATGAAAAGTATTACAAATTACAGAAGTTATTTTTTTTTACCAGTGGTTTTAAGCCTTTAGATCCAATTGTTTAATTGTATTCTATTGTATTCTATTGTTTTTATTATAATTATTTTATTACATATGTATTTATTTATTCATTATTATTTATATTTATTATTTTAGTTTTTGTCTTTTTTGTCTTTGTTAATAGGATAGAAGCAGAAAGCAATGAAGAACAGGACCTCAAGCTTATTTTTGGATGGGTGGATGGATAGATGATCCTAATTATTTGTTAAATCAAGAGTGTTTGATTGCATTGTGAAGTGAGAGCATGCATTATTTGCAAAGAGCCACTAAAAAAGCCCTGAAACACTTTAATCAGCGAGCTTCAGGATGTTTAATGCTTTGTAAAAGCTTGATGCCTTTAGTGTGGAATACTTTTGGAATCTCATCAGCACAGCGAGAGTGTCGATTAGTGTGTTAGAGCCGTAATCTAGTGTTTTATTCATTTCCGTACTTGAATCTATCTGCTGTAGGTAAAGACAGGTACTCTGCGGCATTCTGCGTTACCATGGGAACCGGACAGGATTCAGATGATTCTGTTCATTTGCGCGGCACTGTCCGTTTCAGCCGCTGATTTATGCCTCTCTGTGTGTGTGCGTGTCTGTACCTGTAAGTGTTTGGATACTTGTTTGTTAGTTCCTGAGAAATCAGCAGATTGTGGAGTGTGCAGACACTCATGGGCTCCTCTGTGCATTATCCTAGAGGTCATTGGCTGCTCTGTATTTGGGTAGTTGACACTAAATAGTTTATGACACTACACTCTTAAAAATAAAGGTGCTTCACGATGCCATACAAGAACCTTTTTGTCTAAATGGTTCCATAAAGAAACTTTAACATCTGAAGAACCTTTCTGTTTCACAAAAGGTTCTTTGAGGCGAAAGAAGGTTCTTCAGATTACAAAAAGGTAAGAAAGAGATGGTTCTTTAAAGAACCTTTGACTGAGTGGTTCTTTGTGGAACCAAAAATGGTTCTTCTATGGCATCGCTGTGAAGAACCTTTTGAAGCACCTTTATTTTTAAGAGTGTATTTTAAGCAGTGTTTTGCTAATTCTATTATAATTATGCATCGTATTTCATAAGCTCATACTAATTGAGCATCTGCATGGAATGTTTGCACCTTTAAATATTCGAGTTCACACTGCAGGACCATTTAAAATGAATTAGTGAAGGCAAAATGGTGATTAGAAGTGGTGAATAGATATAGGGCCTCAGATTTCCTCTTAAACTTTAAACCAAAATATTTTGATACATTGATACATTGATAAAACATTTATATGCTAAAAGGGTCCATAAGCACACTATGCATTATTATTATTACCCACTTTTTTGTGTAGCTCATTCCCTGCTTCATTGGTTGCTATGTGGTGCGTCCTGCATTTCATTAGCTGGTGTGTGACCCGTCTTGCCTTTCATTGGTTGATTATGTGCTTTCTTTCTCTCTCTCTCTCTCTCTCTCTCTCTCTCTCTCTCTCTCTCTCTCTCTCTCTTTCTTTCTTAAGAAAGGTCAGGGTTTGCAGTCAAGGATTAATGATGTTCACATTTAAATCTACATCCTTTTCGCAAGTAAGAACTTTTTTTTTCTTTCCATGGTATTTGTATCTGGCTGCAGTGCTGCATTAAGACTGCATTCTCCTACGGTTTTGACATAAATTAGATGCTACCAGCAACTTTGTGTACGCTTTATAATGTTAATAAATGCTAGTGAAACACATTAAATGTGTGTGTACTTGAGGGGAACAGCTAATCTGGCTCAACACAATACAGGCATATTTGATCCTTGTGGTTCTATTGTGTTGGCGTGGCACAGTATTATCACATTTTTGTCACGCTGTACAATTCCTAAACGAGCTCTTTTGAGCTGTAGGATTAAAAAAAAGTAGCTAATTCGGTGCAGCTAGTTCCTTTTTGATGTTTTTAAATGATGTGTCTCGTCCAATCAGCATCTCTGCAATTCTTCACCCATTGTGATATAACAATAGCTCCCTGTCCAATCGTGCACTCCCATTGTTTGACTGTGCCCCTTGTGTAGCAGACATCAATAGAGTCATATTGCATGTCTGTATTAGTGTGGTCAGCATGTCTTTTGAGTGAAAGGGTTTCTGCTCACTAGGGTGTGAAATCATTAGGTCGTCTGCGCAGACGTACATACATGATAATTACGCAGCGGAGGCCTGACTGTCTTATTTGCTCTCAGCAGGTGGTGATTAAAGCTTCTAAACCAGAAGGCAACCAACGTAATGGAAGGCAGTATAGTACAGTATTTTAGTCAACTAATTCCCATCCTAGAGTTCTACTCCTGTCCCTCCATCTCTCTGTCCTTCTGTTATTCTATATTTCTGTGGTTCTATCATTGTATCTGTCTATATCCATCCATCCTTCCATCCTTCTGTATATTGTTCTGTTGTTCTATCACTCATTCTATCTATCTGTCCTTCTGTTGTTCTAGCATCCATCCATCATTCTGTCTATCATTCTGTCTAACTGTGCTTTTGTTGTTCTGTATTTCTGTTTTACTATCATTGTCCATCTGTCTGTCTGTCTGTCTGTCTGTCTGTCCATCTGTCTGTCTGTCTGTGTCTGTCTGTCTGTCTATCTATTGTTCTATCATTCTATTGTTTTATCTATCTGTCTTTCTGTTGCTATCTATCTATCTATCTATCTATCTATCTATCTATCTATCTATCTATCTATCTATCTATCTATCTATCTATCTATCTATCTGTATGTGTCTGTCTGTCCTTCTGTTGCTCTATCTATCTATCTATCTATCTATCTATCTCTCTCTCTCTCTCTCTCTATCTATCTATCTATCTATCTATCTATCTATCTATCTATCTATCTATCTATCTATCTATCTATCTATCTGTATGTGTCTGTCTGTCTGTCTGTCTATCTCTCTCTCTCTCTCTCTCTCTCTCTCTCTCTCTCTCTATCTATCTATCTATCTATCTATCTATCTATCTATCTGTCTGTCTGTCTATCTGTCTATTTATCGTTCTATCTATCTGTCTATCTATCTATCATTTTTTCTTTAGTTCTGTCTATCTGTCCTTCTGTTGCTCGGTCATTCTATCCGTTGCCCTGTCTTTCTCTCCTTCTGCCATTCTATATTCTGTTCTGTTCTATCTATCATTCTATCTAGCTAGATTTAATATCAAGAAGCTCGTCATTCTGGTCTTGACTACAGAATAAACCCTGAACAAATATGTGCACACACACACACACACACACAGACACACACACACACACACACACACACACACACACAGACACACACACTGTTGGAGAGTGGATGGCAGTGTTTCTGCTGTGGTATGTAAGTGACAGCATTGATTAAGCGGCGTGTGTTGACTCTGTAAGGATCTCCCCCTGCAGAGAGTCACCCACTCACTTAATGACACACAAGCTAAACAAGCACACGAGGGGGAAAGTCACAACCACAATGTTAAAGTATTATGGGTGGTTGCCAGGGTGTTGCTATGCATGGTTGCTATGGTGTTCAGGGTGGGTTTTAGGTTTTGACTGTGTTGCTTTGCAGTTGCCAGAGTGTTGTGTCTGTTGCTATGAGGTTGCTGGGGTGTTCAGGGTGTTTTTTTTAGCATTTTGTTTTGCAGTTGTGAGTGTTACCAGGCTGTTCCTATGTGGTTGTTTGTGCTGAATGTTATGTACACAGTTTAATAATTGAGAAGTTATATCAGAAATGCTTTAAAGAAGATGTATTAGTTCATGCACAGGCATATAAATGAATATGCCCAGTACCTCATGATGGCGTGTGTAGTCTGTGGTTCTGCCACTTTGAATACAGAGAAAGAGAGAGGAATAGCTGTATGTAATGACATGCAGTGTGAGTGTGTGTATCGTCTTTCTAAAAATAAGATTCAACACTTGCTGAAAAGCTGAAATGAGCTCTTGCTGTCACATAGCAACAGTCAGACTCACCGTGGAGCACTTGACTTTCCCTCCTCCCTGCTCTTCTCCTGCATTAACCCTGCACCCTGTGAGTGACGGACAGCTGTCAGCACCAATCAGATGCATCATCTCTCTTCCACTGGGCGGCACTTCTGACATCAGAAGGGCTCCAGTGGCCAGTCAAGCATGGTCACCTGTTTGACCCACGCCAATAAACCTGACATTTGCCGTGTGGTCCTGATACTCTTCCTTTTCTAATCCACATCTCTAATGGAACAATCATGCCCATTATTATGTGTTTGACTGTTGCGTTCAAATAAGTGTGATGCTTACTTTGAAACCTATATTTTAGGTTGGTTTCTTAGTTATGTTAAAAACACAAGTGTGGTTTTCACAATGAAAATAGGCAAAAAAGCTGATAAACAAACTCTAAAGTCTGGTAGACCAGCTTTTTCAATAAAAAAAGAATGTGACTGACATGGCTGCATTTATTGTACAGCAACAAGCAAGTGTGTGTGTGTACAGTCAAATTGTGAAATATGATTGCAATTTAAAATATCAGTTTTCGATTTGAATGTATTTTAATATAATTTATTCCTGTCATGCAAAGAATGACATCAGCCATTACTGTAGTCTTCAGTGTCACATGATCCTTCAGAAATCATTCTTATATGCGGATTTATTATCAGTGCTGGAGACAGTTGTGCTGCTTTGTATTTTTATTGGATTTTTTACAGTCTTATATTATTATTACTTTAGATTACAGTCATTTCCTTCAACTACATATTTAATGCAATTTGTAATTCAGAAACACTTATATCATATTAACGCAGTGCATTGGGCTGTTTTTTTATGAACTCCTCTTTAACTACTGTATATTATATCCATCCATCCATCCATTATTATATAATAACTATTATATAGTAATGCATAGTATTTTATTTCTATAGTATTTATTTTTAGCATTTATTTTTAGTTGTTTTTGTATATTTCATAAAAAAAATATTGAAAACGTGTTTGAAATCCCTGTGGAGAAAATGAATTGGGGAAAGTGTTGGCGCTAAGGCTGCTGAAAATCTGGGCGTTCACTGTTGTGCCCTGCGTTTATGAGACAGTCAGTGGGCGGTCCGTGGGTGTGGCGTCTGATGCTCAGACAAGGTATCATCAATCTCTCTCCACCTCACTAACAGCTTTAAACAGTACAATCATGGCCTTAAGTATGTGGCAGGCTCCAGCGATGATACTATTGATCTGTGCAAACGGTACTTTAAAAGCTTTACAGTTATTACAGATCCAAACAAATGGACGTTAAACCTCCTCCAGGTGGGCATTTTACTGTTTACAGTGCTCTAACTCCGAGGCCGACAGCTGTGCTTGTGTTTATAGTGACAAGGGGTTCGCATTTAGGACCTGGATCTCTCGAGAGCGCTGTGTTGGGACGTGTCAGTGTCCACTAATCACACAGATCAGAGGTCAAACAAGCAAGTCTTCCCTGGCATTTGAACTCGGCAGAGAAATAAACCAATTAAATCTATGTTTGCCGCACACTAGAGCTTTTAAGATGTATGTATGTAAACGAGCTCTGTTGTGATTGGCCAGAATCTGCATAGTAGCATTCAGGTTGCTGACTTTGGAATAGATGAATGTATGAATGTGGGCGGGTCATATGTTAATGAGCCAGTGGTTTTTAAATGAGCCATTTTACAGTCTAGTTGCAGTGAATGATCTGTTTTGAATTTTAGAATAATTCTACATTGTATTCAGAATAATATCTGAATAAATTGAATGAATGAACATGCAGTAATCAGAATAAGTTTAGAGCGTTCTTCTCCACGATTTGAGGGCCTGTTGAGGACACACACATTAGGACATACACACTTACAAAGCACATTAAGGCTTAAACAAATAAGAACGATACCAGAGGCCTGTAACCGCACACACAACTGTGTTAAGTTTAGAAATGTCAGGTAATTTGTCTTTTAAGGATGAAAAAGCAGCCTTGGGGGACACTTGTTTCCTCCTAGGAAATCAATGGAGAGGCTGTTTCATTTAGAATGCGAGAGAAAAAACAAAGCGTTTTAATACGAGGTTTAGAGAGCGAGAGAAAGATGCAGAGAATGAGAGAAACACACCTATATGCCACCTTGTGAAAGTCGAGCAGACTAAGATTGATTCAAATGATGCATTTGTTTTGCGAGTTGAATCTGATTCATAATCTGAGCGGATTTTTTCACAGTGTTATGATTCAGTATTATGACATCATCAGCCCTGTGCGCAGCATATTTATGAAATGTGCGTCATACATTATTTAAACAGCTCTGTACGAATTATGAAAACTTGTGTATAAAACATAAATCACCTGAACAATAGCTGTGCATGCGATTTATTCATTTTGCAAAGTGAATTAAATCACGACTTTATATGATTAATCCACCTGTTTGCAATAATTTCTGATAGATATTTAATAGCTGTATTTCATCGTGTAGCATCCATTGTTTCAGCTCTTTATTGCCTAGTGTGCTGCCTACCTAGACAGTACTTTAAGGACATTCAAAGGCAGCATCCCAGAGTGCATTGCAACAACCTCAGTGAAATTTTTTTTTTCTCTGACGTGTTTAGCCTCGATATAGAAGTGTGAATCATATATGCCATATGCATAACGACTGCAAGGCTGACTTTGGATGGATGCTGGTTTTCTGTGCATTAAAATGCTGCGACAAAGCTGTAAGAATTATGACCCAAATTACTTTACGCAAAGTTTCTCTGACACGTGACGACTCTTTTAAACACTAGCGCTGTCTCTTTGTCTGCAGACAGCGGTGTGAGCGTCTTTCCAGGGTTAGGACACCTCATCACCATGTGCTTAACACATCCAGCCCTCTGCCGCTGCTGTATCAGAGGTTCATCTGTAAATCACACTCCGAGGCGACAGAACGGCTACAGAAATAGTCCTTCAGCTACTTTGCTCTCGCTTTGTTCTGATGGACACTTCCTGGGTAACAGTGCAGGAAAACAAGCAGATAAATCAGTCTGGGCTCCAGACGCCCCCCTTCTTTGATTTATGCATCTCAGCAGGGCACGCGCTCCAGCACGGAGACATCTTAGTCACATCTTCAACACCTTAGCATGGCAAGCTAATGATCAACCCACTCGCACAAGAGCTGAAAATAGCCAGCGCTGGTGGATAAATATGTTTTTTATAGCGTTTTTCCAGTGACACTTTCCAGGCATAATTAGTCAGTGGAAACTAACTTCGAGAATCAGGGAGAGGTTCATTAGCATGGCTGTCGAGTCAGCAGAAGAGGGAATTCTGGGACAGGGGTGGCGTTAAGGCCACCAGCTGGAAGTTGTAGAGCCGGAGTGAAAGTTGCGGTTGTGGATCGGGCTGTGAGGGCCGCGCACACATGACTTTCCCCAGTGAGTGCGCTAGAGCCAGGCCGCTCTGCCATCTGTCAGCCTGGGCATCTGACGCTGGAAGAGCAGCCTCTTGTAAAGCTCTTACCAACCTCCCGCTGCCTTTCACAGCCGCGCTTTCATTCTCTGTGTGGTTGCACTTATTAGAGGCATCTTCAAATCACACTCTGTCTCGCTTTCTCATGAAAACGCATGATGAACTATGGCTGCAGAAGCATTCAGCTTATAATGCTAGCATTGCTATTCCCGTCAATAGTACATATTGATTTGAAATGTTTTAATATTGCTTTTTTTATAACTGACACTGTTTTTTGTTATTTATATTTATCACTGCTTGATAATCTTCTTCTTCTTCTTCTTATTATTATTATTATTCTTATTAACAATAGTAGTAATAAAAACTATAACTAACAATATATCTAATAAAACCATTATTATTATTATTATTATATTTTATAAGATTAATAATAATAATAGTTTATATATAGATTTTCTATCAAATATCAGAATGAAAGCGCTTATTTAATTGCTACATTTTTCTTTTTAAATTGATGTAAGAATATTGTTTTATATAATTATTGTACATATATCTCTTCTATTTATTGAGGTTTTAACTTGAATTTGCCCTAAATATAGCCTAAAACATTGCTGCTTGTATGACATAAAATAAAATAGATATGTAAAGACAGAAATACATTTTATAATAATAATAATTATAATTTATATATTATTTATTTATACAACAACAACAACAATAATGCTATTATATAATTTATTTATATAATAATAATAATAGTAATACTACTGCTGCTACTACTACTACTACTACTAATAATAATAATTATTAATATAATTATATAAAGAAATTATATAATAATATTTATTATTATTATATAAAGAAATACATTTTCTGCTGCTGCTGCTATTATTATTATGCATTCAAAATGTTCGATTTTTTTATTTTAATTTTAAAATTAAGCTAAAAGATGCATTTCTTGTAGTAGAGCGTGATTAATTTAGTAATTGTTACTAAATTAACTTGCTAAATCGACAGCCCTAGTCAAACCATAAAAATATCGGCTATCAGTATTGACTGAAATGCTCATTGCATATCTGCTTTTCAGTTCTCTAGACTTCGCGGCACTCGACTCAGCTACTGTGAGTAAATGATATTTAGTTAATCAGAGATTGAATGAGAGTAATTGGCCTCATTAGATAATACCTGTTACCTCAGCGGGAGTCACTCTACTTCAGCGGAGACACACACACACACACACACACACACACACGCTCAGGCAGTTCTTATTTTAATGTAAGAACAGGTTGAGCTGTATTTTCAGAACGCTTCCACCAGCTATGGTTAGATTTGATCATTTGATTTGCTTGTTTTTGAATCAGTTATTGCAAGTCAGCTGGAAGAGGGCAGCGATCAGCTGTTACCGAACTGACAGACCATGTGATCGTACGAGACGGTCGTTGATCACTCTGAGCAGCTGAAATATCGTCCCGCATTGATTACGTAGCGTAATTAAATCCACCTTTCTGCACCCAGGGGTCTATTATCTGCTCTGTTCTCGCTCGCTCTCGTTGTTAATGGTTGGACGGCTGGATCGATCAGTGGTTCTGATATCAGCGGCTGGTGGGAGGCACGTGAGATCAGCTGTTCGGTTAGATATTCCAGGAGCTGTGGTTCACCCCTCCGTTCATCAAAACTACCTATCAACAGGTCCTCAAAGACATCAAGGTCTCGATGTGAAAATCTGTCTAGCTGTCTGCTGCCGACATAACGCTTTCCTTCTAAAAGTGCTTTCACACTCGCACTTTTTCCACTGCGGATCACTGTCAGTGTGAACACATCTGAAAGCAGCGTCTGAACCGAAAATGAGACCTTGAAAATGACTCATTTGTTCTACCCACACATTTCATTGGAATCATCCATAAGGTCTCTGTACTGGCAATCTGTTATATGCTGTGCCGGCTGTTCTTTGAAAATGTTTTGTAGACTGTCAAGTAAGAACCATCAATTTTAAATAGAGTAAGCAGATTTTAGCAGCTTGTTGTGATCCTAAATGGTCAAGTATGCTAATATTTAATAATATGAATAACCAGGGCCTAAAATTAACAGATGAGTTATAAAGTCTTAAATGATCGTAAAGAGTTTGGAGAAAATCTAATATGTGTCAGATCCACGACACATGCATCAGGAACTGCTGTGAAACCTGCTGAAGTCTGTCATTGATGTATATCAAAGAACAAAAGAAAAAGAGAAATCCTTGGACTGTTCTAGTCACTGATTAACTTTTATAGCTTGAATAGAGATGAATCTGTATAGTTTATGCATATATAATATAGTTTATGTGAAGATTGTTTTAAAATCACTTAAATTAAAAGTTGTTATATATTTCAGAGCCTATTAAATGTTAAAAATAATGGCTTTCAATTATACTGTAAAGTTGAATGGCTATAATTAATAGGACAAATTGAGGGAAAATGCACCAGCAGGACAAATTAAAAACAGTGTAAATATGTTTAGTTATTGTAGTATTAATAACAGCCTGTTTTTGCAAAAAAGAGTTTCATGGCCGGTAAAAAAAAATTTGGGCCGAGTAAATTTTATCATGTCACCGGCCAATGGCAGGTGTGGCAAAAAGTTAGTTTTAGGCCCTGTGAATAACTATTTAGCTAGCTAGTTAGTTAGTTGTTGTGGGTTTTTAAAAAAGCAGATTCTGGGGTAAACTTTCATTTGTATGGCAGGCAGCATTTGTTGAAATGAAAGTAATTCATGGATTTAAATGAATTATACGTTTTAATGTCAAAAATTCTATTAAGACAAAAACATTAAGCATTTTGAATGCAACTCAATGAAAGATTCAGCTTTCTGAGTCCTGAGTACCTCTTGATTCATAAGTCTAGACAGCTACATCTATTAAATGTTATGCTCTTGTTCTTTTCTTTTTTTTCTTTCTTTTTTCTTGCAGTTTGTTTTGATTATAGTACTGATTTATTTTAAAGACTTTTTATATTTTATTTTTTATTATTATTTTTATTTTTATTTTTATTTTTTTTGCAATATTAGTGATATTCTTGTTGGCTAATACCTAATATTAATATTTCTATTGTTGTTATCATTATTGTTTTTATTTGTATTATTTTATATAATTTATATATATATATATATAAAACATTTAATAATTATCTTGTTGTTGTATTTATTTTTTTAAATTGCTAGTAATGTTTGTTGCACAGTGGTTGGCCAGTACCAGAACAATGGTTGCATGTATCCCTAAATGCACTACAACAAACTTATTGAAATTTCCATCAGTTATCCATTTTATTTATATTAAATATGAATTTTATGCATTGAGTTAACAACTTAACTATATGGTAACATTAGACTATTGGAGTCAACCGTTTGCACTGGTCAAATCTCTTGTGTGCTAATTGCGCTTACCCAGCTGGAATTTCAAATAAGTCACTTTTGTGGTACCATTTCAGTTGAAATGTTGACTACAAGGGCCAGTGAGTGGCTTGTGTTGGCAGTAGAGAGCGAGGAGGCTCACTAGGCTCAGTAACAGAGCGACTGTGTTAAGCAAAAGGCCTGTATCTCTCTGCTATCAGAGCTTTTGGCTGTGTTTCTCCTTCAGGGTCAAAGTTCCTCTCGCCTCACTGAGCAATACTGAAATCGGCTCCATATGATTTGTTCCCTCAGGACCGTTCACTCTGTCATGCGGTGTGAGATGGCTCTTGTTCAAGCTGTAAAAGGTCCGCTGATGGCTCCACAGACGTCCAGACTATGATTGGCCAATCACTGATCCCCTTGCGTGTGAATTGCCGGTTGCTGGTGGCATGGCAGAATGTAGCGTGTCTTTTTGAACATGGCCATCTGCTCTGTGCATGCAATGCATGTGAGACGACACACACACACACAACGGTGCGGTCACATGAACAAACTTTCACAGCGGAAAGACAGAGATATTGTGGCATGATTGAAGAGAGAGACTGATAGGTGTTTGTCTGTCTCGGCAGGGTTCTGAGGCTCAACTGGTGATCGGGGACTAAATGTTCAGCTGAAAGAGAATTGAACAGGAAGCTTTTAGGTTTAGAGATTGAACCGAGAGGAAAGTGACTGATTTAAGGTTGAGAACTGTGTCTCCATCCTGGTCTCAGGTGTCTTTTCGGGCTGTTCATGACCATGTGTCTTTATGGCAGTGTAAAGCCAACATTAAAATCAAAATGAGCTCTCTTTACTATCTGCTGATGTTATCAGGCCCTCTTGTTTTTCAGGTAGAGACACTTTTGACCATCCAGTCAGTTCCAGGTGGATACAAAATTAAGTCCTGCCCTACATTTACCCACTTCAGATTGCAGAAGTGGTTTGAACAGCATTTCACATTGACTTTGAGGCTGTTGCCATATCGTAAAAATATAGTTAATACTAGTCTTTATTTAGGAGCCGATCCACTTCAGTAAACTATTTTTTAAATTATATTTTATATGTATATTTTTTATTTCTTTTTTATATTTTCTTTATTGATTATGTTGGAAAATCTGTGGAATTGGATTACATGTGATCAACTGTATTGCTACAATCAGTCTGTCATTCATCAAATATCCATATGCAGATATTATTAGCGTCATGTTCAGTCCACGCTAACTCAATGCAAATGTGTCTTGTTTTTGTTTGTGCTTTTTCCGCCTCGTCTTGCCTAATGAAGCTCTCAGAAATCTGCTTCAGAGACGTGTACAGGTGTGCGCATAATGAACGCAACACTTCCAAGTATAAAACCATACCAAATTAAATCTAACATGATGAATAAATTACGAACGTGCGATTATAATGAAAGATTAATCTTATTTAGCTGTCATTGCATATGCGCTGCTCTCGGATAACAAGTCGACTGCTCTTTCTCACTGTATTAACCCAGGGGTCTGAGAGGGCTTATACCATATATTTTCATATGGATTATATAACTGCATCCTTTCCATCCTATATAGTATGTGACATTAGCATTGGTGTGATTACAAAGCTCTGATTTTCAAAGTATGCATCCTTGCCTGCATTTTTGTCTGATATTGTCCCCGTCTTGCATTACACAATTTTGTGATTTTTAAATGAAAGAACATAAAAGTGAAGTAATAATCATTTTAGGTAATGTCTTAAGTGAAATATCCCCATACTGGTGTGATCTTATAGCAAAGTGTGTATTTTAAGTGTGCTGTGGTTGTATGTGAATTGAGATTCAGCCTGTGGTTGTCTGGGTTCATCATCCGCTGTGCTAACTGGCTAAAGGTTAGAACTAAAAGCTCTTAATGCGGACTGATCTGTCCTTAGTGAGGAATCATTATCTCTGTCGGCTCTGGCTGCTGGGTCCTCTGTTTGCTTGCTGTGATTAATGCATCCTCATATAGAGACCGGACTGATGAATATCACCGTTTTCAAACGTGCATGTGTGCTTTTCAGCCTACAAATGTATTTATGTGCAGTGGCAGACCTCATCCACATCATTTGAAGATGGTTAATCGATGCATAACACATCAATGAACCCTTTTGTAATCAACATCTAGATTTTAGATTCATATTTATATGAATGTTTAGGGGAAAGTGTATATTTTTCAGTCCAGCATCTCCTTTTCACTTTTTTGCTTCACTAGACCTCATGAAGACTCTTAATATCATACTTGATAAAATAGTATTATATATAAATGATAAGTTTGTGTGTGTATATACTGTATATGTGTGTATAGCTAGATAGATAGATTATAACTTTATATTTATGTACTTTTATATAAATATAATATAAATGTTATATACTTTAATTATAAAAAAATATATATATTCATTATATAATTATAAATATTTTATTATGTTTTATGTTTTATATTTATATTATTATATTATATTAATATAGTAATACTAATTTTATAATAATAAAAAAATGAATTTGAACTAAATTAAAATAATTTCATAATATCAATACGTCATAATCCATCATAATCATAAAAGAAAAAAGTCATAATTTTAAAGTTAACTTGGTTAGCCATTTTAACTTGGTTATAGCCAGTCAGGCTTTATCTTTTTTAGCATGCTTCTTCATTCTTAGAAATGTTTCTAGAAATAATTACTTGTTTGTGGTTATTACTTGAGTTGGTTATTCTTTGAGTATTTTGAGGGCCACAGAAATGGTCGATCTATCTAGAGTGGTAGGGCTGCACGATTATGACAAAAATCATAATTGTTGATTATTCCCTTGAAAATGTAATTGCGATTATTAATTACAATTATCACAATTTACATTGAATGATGTTTATACAATTGTTTGATGCAACTGCATGCCATTTTTTATATGAAAATAAACAAGCTGAAAACACTCTAACTGAAAAACTTTGTGCTTTTCTATAGTATTAAACCTCAAATGTCAACTATACATCGGATTGGTTTCTTCTTTAAATTATAAAAAAGTAAAGCTATGAATGGTATTATAATGTTATACTAAAACTAAAATTTAAATAATGGGAAAAACCCTTAAGATAACATGTAGAAAGAAAAAAACGCATCTTAAGCACGCAGAATAACATAAGTGGACTTTGAACGATTAATTGCTGCTTTGAACGATTACGTAATTGTGGCATCCATAATTGTAGTCGCGATTAGAAATTCGATTAATTATGCAGCCTTATAGAGTGGTATACTGATGGTCAAGTCAAGTCAAGTCACCTTTATTTATATAGCGCTTTTAACAATACAGATTGTGACAAAGCAACTGAACAGCATTAATTAGGAAAATAGTGTCAATAATGCAAAATGACAATAGTAAACACTCATTTTTCAGTTAAAGACAGTTCATCATTGAATTCAGTGATGTCAACATCCAGCTCAGTTTAAATACTATCTTTGCAATTATGTCAACAATATCGCCGGAAATGAAGTGTCCCCAACTAAGCAAGCCAGAGGCGACAGCGGCAAGGAACCAAAACTCCATCAGTGACAGAATGGAGAAAAAACCTTGGGAGAAACCAGGCTCAGTCGGGGGGCCAGTTCTCCTCTGACCAGACGAACCAGCAGTAGGGAAAAATCAATTTATGGTCGAGTGGTACACAAATGAAGACTTTGTCAAGAATACAAGGGGTTATTTGACGTGCGCTAGTAAAGTTAGAAACTTGTGTAGGTCTCTTGGAAAAGTCTTTATGCTAGTAGTAGTAGCTATGCAATCAACCTGCACAGCCAGTAAAAAAAAAAACGTCTGTGACAATTTTCCATCAAGTTTTCCATCCTGAGTTGTCTTCATTGTGTAATCATGTCTTTTGTGTTGGCGGTTTCTTGCCGTGACTTCTAGACATTTCCATTTTCTTTTGTTTGGTCAGACGTCTGGTTTCATTGAATCCGATTCTTTCACAAAGACGACGATGGAATGCAAGCTTTAGGTGGGTTTACATTCAGATGAAGTTATGAAATAGAAAACAAACACATCATTTGAATTCCAAATATTTAGGGACTTTTCTTTTGTGGAGTTTTTCTCAAGTACTCAAACGATGAGATGCGCATGTTTAATGCAGAACATTAGTATTCGTTTTTCTGCCTCTCGCTGTGGGGACGATATCGTGACATGGCGACTGGTTCGTTTAGCCATTGGCCGGAGTGTGTCTGAGTGAGAGATAACATTGAGGCGGGGAGTGTGCGTGAAGCAGTTGACATCTGTCTGCCTGATAGCACTCGACATCCTGACATCAAACAGCTTGGTCTCGAGTCTGTGTGTCTTTTTGTGTGTTGCTTTGTGGTAAATAAAGAGGACACGACTTTTGCTTCAGGCGTGAGTTGTAAAGAAAACAAAAGAGTGCAGGCCGAACACAGTTCAATCATATTGCTTTGCATTTGTTTGTTTTTATGCATACGTGCATGTGTAATAGTGCCTTGCTTACTTTAAATGCTCAGCTAGTGCAGTGTGATGTTGTAAAATGAATATGCATTGCTTATGACTAAAATGACTAAATGAGTAAAGATGGCGCCGCAAATGGCAGCCAGGATGCCGAGCTCCGCAATTCTTCTGATGTTTTTATTTGTTTGTTCTGTGTTTTGTCATTCTTCTTCTATAAGTTTTACCAGAGACGAACTCCTTAACATTAAGCAACACATCCAATATTTTTCCAGTTTTTGATTATTCTGACGTTTTGTTGGACATTCTAGTCGGAGGCACTGCTGTGTTGTTCAAACGCGCGTGCAGACGCAGAAGAGGGAAGCGCGCCGGCGCCCTGGTTAAGCTCCGGGTGCGCGGCTTTCGGACTGCGCTCCCAAGCATTCATCTCGCAAACTTCTTCTCCTCACCCGCATCAACAAGGACTTTTCAAACTCTGCACTGTGCTTCACTGAAACCTGGCTGAGTGAAGCCATTCCGGACAACGCGCTTCATCTGCCGGGCTACCAGTTGTTCAGAGCGGATGAGGAGTTAACGAGGAAAACCAGAGGTGGTGGATTGTGTTTCTACATTAATGAAAGTTGGTGTTCAGATGTAACAATGCTGAAAATGCTGTCCTAACTTAGAGGCACTCATCATAAACTCTAAACCTTTCTACTCACCGCGAGAGTTTTCCTCTTTCATTCTCGTGAATGTGTATGTGCCTCCGGACGTGTGCGTGAGCGCCGCGATGCAACAACTGGCCGAACAAATAACTGAAATGGAGCAAAAGTACCCAGACTCTATTTTAATAATTCTTGGAGATTTTAACAAATCAAATATCTCCCGTGAACTGCCAAAATACAGGCAGCACATTACGTGTCCCACCAGAGACAGCAATATATTGAATCACTGTTACACAGCAATAAAGGATGCATATCACTCTGTCCCACGAGCAGCTTTGGGGCTCTCTGATCACTGTTTGGTTCATCTTATACCGACCTACAGGCAGAAACTGAAATCAGCTAAACCTGTATTAAGGACTGTAAAAAGATGGACTAATGAAGCAGAGCGTGATTTACAAGCCTGTTTTGACGTCACTGATTAGAGTGTTTTTGAAGCTGCAGCCACTGATCTGGACGAGCTCACAGAGACTGTAACTTCATATACCAGTTTATGTGAAGATATGTGCATTCCTACCAGGACATTCTTATCAGTTAATAATGATAAACCGTGGTTTACTGGGAAACTCAAACAGCTTTGTCACGCCAAAGAGGATGCTTACAGAAGTGGGGATAAAATCTTGTATAACCAGGCCAGGAACAGACTAACAAAGGAGATCAAGAGTGGCTAAAAAAACTACTCTGAAAAGCTGAGAAAAGAGCTTTCAGCAAACGATCCAGCGTCAGTATGGACTGGTCTGAGGAACACCGCTATGTACAAGACACCACCCCCACAGTCTGTGGAGAATCAACAACTGGCTGACGATCTGAATGTGTTTTACTGCAGATTTGAAAAGGATAGTCTACCACCCCCTATCCGCTCTGATCTGCACTTCACATTCACCTACCACCCCTGCACCCCCCACCATTCGACCTGCATTTAAAGTCTGTGTAGAGGATGTGAACCGAGTCTTCAGGAAGCAGAAATCTAGAAAAGCTTCAGGCCCAGATGGTGTTTCACCTGCCTGTTTAAAAGTCTGTGCTGACCAACTAGCCCCCATCTTCACACAGATCTTCAACAGATCATTGGAGCTGTGTGAAGTTCACTGCTGCTTCAAACGCTCCACCATCATTCCGGTCCCCAGGAAGCCCAAAATCACTGGACTTAACGACTACAGACCTGTCGCTCTCACGTCTGTGGTCATGAAGTCACTTGAGAGACTGGTCCTGGCCTACCTGAAGGACATCACTGGACCCTTGCTGAATCCTCTTCAGTTTGCCTACAGAGCAAACAGGTCTGTGGATGATGCAGTCAACATGGGACTGCATTACATCCTGCAACACCTCGACAGACCTGGGAATTACACAAGGATCCTATTTGTGGACTTCAGTTCGGCCTTCAATACCATCATGCCTGACCTTCTCTCAGACAAACTGACCCAGCTCTCCGTGCCCACCTCCATCTGTCAGTGGATCACCAGCTTCCTGACAGACAGGCAGCAGCTAGTGAGGCTGGGCAAACTCACATCCAGGACTATCACCATCAGCACTGGCGCCCCCCAGGGATGTGTGCTCTCCCCACTGCTCTTCTCTCTCTACACGAATGACTGCACTTCAAAGGACCCCTCTGTCAAGCTCCTGAAGTACGCAGACAACACTACAGTCATCGGCCTCATCAAGGACGGAGAAGAGTCTGCTTACCAAGCTCCTGAAGTTCGCAGACGACACTACAGTCATCGGCCTCATCAAGGATGGAGACGAGTCTGCTTACAGACAGGAGGTTAAAGAGCTGGCTGTCTGGTGCAGTCTTAACAACCTGGAGCTGAACACGCTCAAAACTGTGGAGATGATTGTGGACTTCAGGAGAAACCCCCCTGCACTCCCCCCACTCACCATCATGAACAGCACTGGTGCTGCAGTGGAGTCATTCAGATTCCTAGGAACCACCATCTCTCAGGACCTGAAGTGGGACACTCACATAGACTCCATTGCAAAAAAGGCCCAGCAGAGGTTGTACTTCCTTCACCAGCTTAGGAAATTCAACCTGCCACAGGAGCTGCTGAAACAGTTCTACTCTGCTATCATTGAGTCTGTCCTGTGTTCATCCATAACTGTCTGGTTTGGTTCAGCTACCAAATTAGACATCAAGAGACTACAACGGACAGTCAGGACTGCTGAGAGGATTATTGGTGCCCCTCTGCCCAGCCTCCAAGATCTTTACATCTGCAGAGTGAGGAAAAGGGCTTAAAAAATCACCTTGGACCCTTCACACCCAGCCCACTCTCTCTTGCAACTGTTGCCTTCTGGTCGGCGCTACAGAGTACTGACCACCAGAACAGCCAGGCACAAGAACAGTTTTTTCCCGCAGGCTATATTCAGCCTGAACAATTAATCTTTCATAATTATTCATCGTCCATCACAACTAACATAGTTATCTGACATAATTATATTAAACTGTAAATAACATATCTGCACACTAATAACATTGCTGTACATTTATCTACACAATTACATTTTTTCCTATACTTCTATTTCTGTATATATTACATTATTTCATTTTTTCAATTTTTCAATTTTTTTAAATTTCATTTTTTTATTATTATTATTATTATTTTTTATATTAGTGTTATATTGCATCCCTACTGTGTTATTCCTATGTATGTCTGCACTATCATGTATGTCTGCACTATGTTTGTACTTTCCTCTACACTGGAAGCTCCTGTCGTCAAGTCAAATTCCTTGTGTGTGTAAACACACTTGGTAATAAAGCTCTTCTGATTATGATTATGATGTGCAAAATGTGGGAAACATGCATTGATTTGAACATTTAACAATGTTCAGTGTCTCATTTATTCTCAGTCAAAGGAATAGTTCACCCAAAAATGAAAATCTGCTGGAAATTCATTCACCCTCTGGCCATTTAGCATTACATCACTTGCTCACCAATAGATCCTCTGCAGTGTATGGGTGCCGTCAGAATGAGAGTCCAAACAGCTGATAAATACATCGCAATAAATGACTCCAGTCTGTCAATTAACATCTTATGAAGTGAAAAGCTATGTGTTTGTGTCTTTATACATAACTAATCCGGCTCAAATATGAGTCCTCTATCCATAATATTGCTTTCTTAACTGAAAAAGTAATCTCGTCTGAATCAGGAGAGAAATATGCACAGATCAAGCCCCTTTTACTACCCAAAACAGTTCTAAACCAATATGTTGGTGGATTTTAATGTGAGAGGGCAACAGGGGAAGGACTTTTTCATTATAGGAAGCGTTATTAGGAATGATGGACTTATTTGACAACTTACTGCAGTTTGATTATGGACTATGTATTTTGACCAGAATCTAAAGTTTAAACCCCTTATTTATGGATTTTTGCTTCACAAGCTGTTGTGTTGAGTCTACCATTTGCTTCACTGGTTGTAGCCTGTGTAGTGCATCTAAATAAGTCACCGAAGAGATGCCATTTCAGTCGGGATGTGTCCTCAGAAGGCAGCTGTCTATGTAATAAGTAGGCACTGAGGCAGCTCACTAGGTTTTGGAACACTTTTTGGTTACTGTACCTGTCATTCTCACTTCCCAGCAATTGATTGGACTGTATTTTGGTGCTGTTGTTATTTTCCTGAGATGATTTGAATAGCCTGCAAGAGAAGGAGAGATGAGCCAGCTTTTGTTTTCAGTCTTTGAAAGCAGTTTAAACGGAAGTATCCAATTATATTTATGGGTGAAACGTTTCTTTAAAGGCCTCTCTCTGAACCCCAATCAGATCGTATGAAAATTTCCCAAGGTTTCATGGGGTCAATCAGTGCTGTAATGCAGCATAACTTTTCCTCTGATGTCTAATTGTGTAATCACGATAATGATGATTACGTCCACTGCCTGCAGCCGTTACTGCTTTTATTCCAGGAGAAATCTTACAGCTTGAACTTTGCAGTGTTTTTATGGTTGTCTCTGCCTTCATTCACTTCATTAATGTGTTCATTTGTTCGGTTCAGCTGAAATCTCATCTCTGGTCCTCTTGCCGGAGACTCGTTCCGTCCTGCTGTGAGACAATCAGACCCTGACAAAGATAAAGATTTTTTTCATGTTCATGTTCTTCTCGCTGCTGAATGCTGTTTATTACTACTCAGACCTGTTTAATTATTTGTGTGCGTTTCTATGTCGTTCTTTCTTCCTGTGACGACGTTCATTAACAGCATAGACGCCTGATAGCTAAACTCAAATTAATTTGTTGTCTTGTTTGCTATTTTTATGCACGGGATATTAGGTTGACATTTCAATAAGATGGGATAAGAGGTTTCATTGGAAATTTTGGAGGCTCTCTAATGCAGCAGGATACAGGTGCTTCAGGACTTCAAACAAACCCTCGTCCTCTGTGTCTGCTGGTTGTATTTGACCCTCCAGATTAAAGATTTTTTTTGTTTTTTCAACTTCTTTCTGTCACTGAATTTGAATCGAGTTAGCAAACACAATGAAGACTTGTAGATCTAATTTAAACCTATAGAAGTCAAATGGAATACATTTTTTATAAACACAATATATGGAGTGTTTATTTGATAAAATGAATAATGTTTGATAGATAGGAAAGGAATTTTGTATATACATATTTAATTATATTTAATAATTTATAATTTAATATAATTTGAATAGTAAGGAATCATTTATATTAGGGCTGTTAGTTTAACGCGTTAACTTAATTAATTTGTTATAAAAAAAATAACACGATTAAAATATTTTAACGCAGTTAACGCACTGGTCCCGCCCCCAGACCCATACATCATCTTAAATTTCGTACAGTTGACTGTTGACTAATATGATGCAGGGCAACAACACTTTTTATGCCCTAAAATTCAAGATATTGGTGCAAAAATGCCCATGTATGAGTTTTATCTCATATTTATATCATACGATATCACACGAGCAGGGAGAGCAGTAGGCTATTACACGATTACCGAATATCACGAGTTTAATTGTGATTTTATACAACAGTTCAGTAAATAAGAAGTTGATATTGTGTTTTATTTTAAACACAATATTATGTGTTTTTGCTCTATTTTGCAAATAACATATTACCTTTAAAGCCACAGCAGAATTGTTGTGCGTCTTCGAGCAACACAGCGGTATTTAGATTCTGAATGAATCCGCTGTTTGGACGAATCGTGTGAATCAATGATTCAATGGTCCATTCATAGAGCCATTTACTTCATTCCTGAATGTTTGAATGAATCGAATGAATTACATTTACCCCCACCTGCTGGCAGATTTAGTTTCTTATTTAGAGTATCATTTAATTCATAATAATAATAATATATAATTATTATTATTATAAAAACATTAAAGGGATAGTTCACCCAAAAAAATTTTAATGTGTCATAATTTACTCTCACGTCCCTCATATCGTTTCAAACCTTTCTTTTGTAGAACAAAAAATAAGCTATTTTGAAGACTATTGGTAACAAAGCTGTTTTGGTTACCAATGACTTTCATTGTATGAACAAACAATACTGAGATGTTTCTCAAATTATCTTCTTTTATGTTCCATAGTTTATGTAAGGCCATTGTCGCCTAAATGTTTATGTGTAATCAATTTATTTTGTTGAATCAAGCTACAATTTTTAATGTCTACTTGATTATTTCTCATTTAACACAAAAATATATTTAAATAATCTTTTGTGGGTATTTTCACAGTCAAATTTATTTAGCTATTAATTGTGATTAATTAGATTAATTAATCGAAACATCATGTAATTAATTAGATAAAACAATTTGAATCGACTGACAACCCTAATTTATATATATATATGTGTGTGTTTGTGTGTCTGAAAAATCACATCTCCAACTCTATTATTCAAACTGTATATTATTAAATATAAATACATTTGAAAACTCTTAAGTGAAAATGCTTAAGATATCGGTTATCGCAAAAAAAATTTTTGATTCAGTAATTTTCTGACTGATTCAGTGAGTCATCAGACAGATTCAGTTCAGTCATTTCTGAGTTCTTGAATCATTGTAAAAGATTAATTCAGTTCATAAGAGTAATTTGTTATGATTTGGACTACACTGATTGTGCTGTATATTTGTTTGCTTGTGTGTGTTTTTGTTTAGTTGTTGTGTCTTCTTTATATTGTTTTATTGAATTTCACATCAACAGCTAATGTAAATGTGCTGGTGATTCAGCAGAGATCCAGAATATTATGTTTTCAAGCACCAGCAATGGAGAAAACGCTGCTCTAATTTCCCCCAAAGTCTTTAAAACAGAGCCAGATAACATGAAGCAGCATACAAGATAAACAGAAATGTTGAACAGATCACCCGAGATGTTAGCTGTTCGGACTTGTTTGTTCTTCTGTTGTGAGATTGTTTTGAATTTCTTTGAGTTGCTGTTCAGTAAATCCTTCTTCCTGTCATCTCAGTTCAGCTTCATGTGTGTTGTGGCCAATCCAAATGAACACTCATGAATTGACAGGGAGCCAGTTGTTTAGTTCTGTGTTTCTCGCATGTGAGCATCTGTTGATACACAGAAAGATACAATAGCTAAAACCATTAAGCTGATGTTTCATTTCTACTCTAGCGTTCTGCCTTTCACTATTCTGTGCCCCGTTTTTCTGTTTTATGAGCTGTTTTGGGGAAGGTATTGATTTTTATTTTATTTCAGGCTAATATGCTTCGCTGTACTGGTAAAGTACCTGAATGCATATATTGTTTCAGTTCTTAACTATATTTGAATTGATTGATTGCAACGACAGAGAGCTGAACCCAGTGGCCTGATCTCAGGATTACACTCATTAAAAAACATCTATCTATCTATCTATCTATCTATCTATCTATCTATCTATCTATCTATCTATCTATCTATCTATCTATCTATCTATCT
>NW_015505611.1:191417-198800 GCF_001515645.1 Sinocyclocheilus grahami | reverse complement strand
CCAAAACAGTTCTAAACCAATATGTTGGTGGATTTTGATGTGAGAGGTTATATGGATTTTGGCTTCACAAGATGTTGTGTTGAGTCTCTCATGTGTTTCACTGGTTGTTGCCTATGTAGTGCATCTAAATCAGTCACTGATGAGATGTCATTTCAGTTGGGATGTGTCCTCAGAAGGCAGCTGTCTGTATAGGAAGTAGACATCAAGGCAGCTCACTAGGTTTTGGGACAGAGCAGATGTTTTCTGACGAAGGAGTCCGTAATACTGTACCTGTCATTCTCATTTCAAAGCAATTGATTGGACTGTATTTTGGTTCTGTTCTTATTTTGCTGAGATGATTTGAATGGTCTGCAGAAGAGGAGGAGAGAGATGAGCCAGCATTTGTTTTCAGTCTTTGAAAGCAGTTTAAACCGATCTATCTAATTATATTTATGGGTGAAGCTTTTCTTTAAAGGCCTCTCTCTGAACCCCAATCAGATCGTATGAAAATTTCCCAAGGTTTCATGGGGTCAATCAGTGCTGTAATGCAGCATAACTTTTCCTCTGATGTCTAATTGTGTAATCACGATAATGATGATTACGTCCACTGCCTGCAGCCGTTACTGCTTTTATTCCAGGAGAAATCTTACAGCTTGAACTTTGCAGTGTTTTTATGGTTGTCTCTGCCTTCATTCACTTCATTAATGTGTTCATTTGTTCGGTTCAGCTGAAATCTCATCTCTGGTCCTCTTGCCGGAGACTCGTTCCGTCCTGCTGTGAGACAATCAGACCCTGACAAAGATAAAGATTTTTTTCATGTTCATGTTCTTCTCGCTGCTGAATGCTGTTTATTACTACTCAGACCTGTTTAATTATTTGTGTGCGTTTCTATGTCGTTCTTTCTTCCTGTGACGACGTTCATTAACAGCATAGACGCCTGATAGCTAAACTCAAATTAATTTGTTGTCTTGTTTGCTATTTTTATGCACGGGATATTAGGTTGACATTTCAATAAGATGGGATAAGAGGTTTCATTGGAAATTTTGGAGGCTCTCTAATGCAGCAGGATACAGGTGCTTCAGGACTTCAAACAAACCCTCGTCCTCTGTGTCTGCTGGTTGTATTTGACCCTCCAGATTAAAGATTTTTTTTGTTTTTTCAACTTCTTTCTGTCACTGAATTTGAATCGAGTTAGCAAACACAATGAAGACTTGTAGATCTAATTTAAACCTATAGAAGTCAAATGGAATACATTTTTTATAAACACAATATATGGAGTGTTTATTTGATAAAATGAATAATGTTTGATAGATAGGAAAGGAATTTTGTATATACATATTTAATTATATTTAATAATTTATAATTTAATATAATTTGAATAGTAAGGAATCATTTATATTAGGGCTGTTAGTTTAACGCGTTAACTTAATTAATTTGTTATAAAAAAAATAACACGATTAAAATATTTTAACGCAGTTAACGCACTGGTCCCGCCCCCAGACCCATACATCATCTTAAATTTCGTACAGTTGACTGTTGACTAATATGATGCAGGGCAACAACACTTTTTATGCCCTAAAATTCAAGATATTGGTGCAAAAATGCCCATGTATGAGTTTTATCTCATATTTATATCATACGATATCACACGAGCAGGGAGAGCAGTAGGCTATTACACGATTACCGAATATCACGAGTTTAATTGTGATTTTATACAACAGTTCAGTAAATAAGAAGTTGATATTGTGTTTTATTTTAAACACAATATTATGTGTTTTTGCTCTATTTTGCAAATAACATATTACCTTTAAAGCCACAGCAGAATTGTTGTGCGTCTTCGAGCAACACAGCGGTATTTAGATTCTGAATGAATCCGCTGTTTGGACGAATCGTGTGAATCAATGATTCAATGGTCCATTCATAGAGCCATTTACTTCATTCCTGAATGTTTGAATGAATCGAATGAATTACATTTACCCCCACCTGCTGGCAGATTTAGTTTCTTATTTAGAGTATCATTTAATTCATAATAATAATAATATATAATTATTATTATTATAAAAACATTAAAGGGATAGTTCACCCAAAAAAATTTTAATGTGTCATAATTTACTCTCACGTCCCTCATATCGTTTCAAACCTTTCTTTTGTAGAACAAAAAATAAGCTATTTTGAAGACTATTGGTAACAAAGCTGTTTTGGTTACCAATGACTTTCATTGTATGAACAAACAATACTGAGATGTTTCTCAAATTATCTTCTTTTATGTTCCATAGTTTATGTAAGGCCATTGTCGCCTAAATGTTTATGTGTAATCAATTTATTTTGTTGAATCAAGCTACAATTTTTAATGTCTACTTGATTATTTCTCATTTAACACAAAAATATATTTAAATAATCTTTTGTGGGTATTTTCACAGTCAAATTTATTTAGCTATTAATTGTGATTAATTAGATTAATTAATCGAAACATCATGTAATTAATTAGATAAAACAATTTGAATCGACTGACAACCCTAATTTATATATATATATGTGTGTGTTTGTGTGTCTGAAAAATCACATCTCCAACTCTATTATTCAAACTGTATATTATTAAATATAAATACATTTGAAAACTCTTAAGTGAAAATGCTTAAGATATCGGTTATCGCAAAAAAAATTTTTGATTCAGTAATTTTCTGACTGATTCAGTGAGTCATCAGACAGATTCAGTTCAGTCATTTCTGAGTTCTTGAATCATTGTAAAAGATTAATTCAGTTCATAAGAGTAATTTGTTATGATTTGGACTACACTGATTGTGCTGTATATTTGTTTGCTTGTGTGTGTTTTTGTTTAGTTGTTGTGTCTTCTTTATATTGTTTTATTGAATTTCACATCAACAGCTAATGTAAATGTGCTGGTGATTCAGCAGAGATCCAGAATATTATGTTTTCAAGCACCAGCAATGGAGAAAACGCTGCTCTAATTTCCCCCAAAGTCTTTAAAACAGAGCCAGATAACATGAAGCAGCATACAAGATAAACAGAAATGTTGAACAGATCACCCGAGATGTTAGCTGTTCGGACTTGTTTGTTCTTCTGTTGTGAGATTGTTTTGAATTTCTTTGAGTTGCTGTTCAGTAAATCCTTCTTCCTGTCATCTCAGTTCAGCTTCATGTGTGTTGTGGCCAATCCAAATGAACACTCATGAATTGACAGGGAGCCAGTTGTTTAGTTCTGTGTTTCTCGCATGTGAGCATCTGTTGATACACAGAAAGATACAATAGCTAAAACCATTAAGCTGATGTTTCATTTCTACTCTAGCGTTCTGCCTTTCACTATTCTGTGCCCCGTTTTTCTGTTTTATGAGCTGTTTTGGGGAAGGTATTGATTTTTATTTTATTTCAGGCTAATATGCTTCGCTGTACTGGTAAAGTACCTGAATGCATATATTGTTTCAGTTCTTAACTATATTTGAATTGATTGATTGCAACGACAGAGAGCTGAACCCAGTGGCCTGATCTCAGGATTACACTCATTAAAAAACATCTATCTATCTATCTATCTATCTATCTATCTATCTATCTATCTATCTATGTCTGTCTGTCTGTCTGTCTGTACATTTTTATCTGAAATTTAAATATTGAATGGATTTGTTTAAACTATTTATAAACAATAATTTAAACAAAAATAAATATTTTCCCCCCTCTAATCTTTATTAGTTCCCAGTCTGAGACAGTAAGAACTTTGGAGAAAAATCTTGTTTTTGTGAGGTTTGTTTACGGTTGTTGGTTAATTAAGTTTTGATGGATGAACTTGTTCCATAGTTGTACCCGTTTATTAAATAACATTGCTATCGATTGTGCTGAGACTTTCCTGTGTTTCGGAAGTGGCTATTGTTGATATCTACTTTTAGTCATTGTCACTCTGAGCAGGGCAATTTGAGTGTCATCTAATCAAACAAAGACAGCTATATCAAGCCGAACTGTGATCGTAATGTCCAGAGACATCAAGGCGGCTCTGTCAGAAAGGTTTTTGACTGCTCTGTGACATCCGCACACCTCAGCACTGGTCCCGTGTGACCCCGCAGTGCATGAGCCTCCTCCACAGGCGCTGCTTCAGCAGGTTCATCCATGCGGCATCTGATCCAGAGCGATGTCTCGGCACCATGGTCTGAGATGGACAGGCACGCTGGAGGATGATGGGAAGGGATTAGTGGATGGGACAGGAAGCCACCTACCGCCTCCAGCCATGTCCCTGTTCCAGTGACACTCTAATTGGCATAGCGGAATAAGAGAAAGTGGCTGTTGCTGAATTTTTTGAGGATGGGAAGACTCTTCACAGGTTGGCAGATGGGCTGTAGCATCAGTGTTCTTCAGTGTGCCAAGCTAAAGCACCATGTTCCAACTTCAAACTATTTAAATTTGATATTCTGCTCAAATTCTGTTCAGTTCAAAAAGTAATACAATTTTATTTTCATGGATATACTGTATATCACTGTTCTAAAGTTTGGAGGGTTTTTTTCAGGAATTAATGCTTTTATTCAGCAAGGATGCATTAAAAGGACAGTAAATATAGTTAAAATGTATATTTCAAATAAATTATCTTCTTTTAAAAGTTCTACTCATCAAAGAATTCTGAAAACAATGTATCCAGTTTTCACAAAATATTAAGCAGCACAACTGTTCTCAACATTGATAAAAATAAGAAATATTTCTTGAGAAGAAAATCAGCAAATTAAAATGATTTCTGGAGGATCATGTGACACTGAAGACTGGAGTAATGATGCTGAAAATTCAGCTTTGCATCACAGGAATAAATTACATTTTACAATATATTAAAATAGAGAACAGTTCTTTTAAATTGTAATAATATTTCACAATATTACCATTTTTACTGTATTTTTGATCAAATTAATGCAGCCATGGTAAGCAAAAAGAGAACCCCCCCCCCCCCCCCCCCAAAAAAAAAAGTCTTACCAACCCCATACTTTTGAATGTTAGATTATTTATTTATTTATTTTTTCATTCATTCGTTCGTTCGCTCATTCATTCATTTTAGTGTGCATATAAAAATATTTTCACTATTGGATATTCTTTGAAGGAATCATTCACCCAGATTTTAAAATGTATCATTATTTACTCTTATGGCATTTTTAAATCTGCTTGACTTTTTGAAGAATATGTTCAGAATATCCTGCGTTCTCGTTTCAGTATAATGAATGTGAAGTGGGAGCTAAAAGAGGGAAAGGTTCACTGCAAGGGAAGAGTTTCAGTTTATACGTTTGATCTGTTTATCACATAAAGCATAACATATGGCTCAGAAGACAGAATATAGCCCATTTAGACCACTTTTATGATACTATAATGATGCTTTGGCAGCCTTTTTGAAGCTTGAAAGCTCCTGTCTTGATTCATTGAAATTGTATGGAAAAGACTGATTTCTCCTTTTGTGTTCCACAGAAGAAAGAAAGTCATGAGAGTCTGGAAAGACACGAGGTTGAGTAAATGATGACAGATCGTTAATTTTTAGGTGAAATCTTGACTTTCTGAGTGAAGACTTGAAGGCAGCATGATTCTTCATACAAACCCTGTCTGAATTCCTCATCCACAGGTAGACTAGCATGAATTATTTGTATTGTATCGCTGTGAAATGTTCTTGTGTGTGCAAACATGCTTATAGAAATACGTTTATAGCGTTGATGGTTCTTTAAAGAATTTAATCAAACCAGCAGCGTACCAAAACCACAATATGTGAGCCCGGAAATACCCTGAGACCTTTACAGAGGGTCTAATTACCATGACAAGTATTTTCCATTTGCTCTACTCACACTCCAGCTATGATGTCTTCCTATGTAGCGACACCTCTGCATACAAGACCCTCCAATTAACAATGTGCCGCCATGCTAAAAATTCCCCTTCTTACGCAGATAACACCAAGGTCTCAACGTTGTGCAGAAATAATCACAAGACCTGACGTGATCACAAAACTACAATGCACGAAACAACCGTAAGCCCCATATGCAAAGTTTTGCTAATTAAAAACGCACTTCTGCTGCCGTGATGGGAATTTATCGACACAAAAACTCGAAATCGGTCGGAAATGCCATGTCCTGTTAGTGGTAATGCTAAACAAATGTACTGTAGATTAATACACTTGTAAGGGAAACAGGTCAATTTAGCTCAAAGGGAATTATTTTAGATTTTATAGGGAATTTGAACAGAATCACTGTTTTACGGCTGATCAACTGAATTAGCCAGCGATTCATTGAACGATCCGTATAACATCAACTTTGCAATGGATATTAAAATCCAAAATATAGTGAAAACACTATTAATCAGCATGGCAGTTTAAGACGTTAACTTGTAAGAACAAAACAGATACTTCTCCTTTCAATATGAATAAGACTTTATTGGATATTGGATAAATCTAAAACAATATAAACTAAACACATAAAACACACGCACTCACACATTCACACAAGAGAGAAAGTGAGGAAAGAATGAGTTTAAGAGAATGAAAATGTGACATCCCAAGTTTATAGCAATATGTGCAATTGCGTAGACCTGAACAACCATCAATCACTTAATTAAGCCTCGCATTGACTTCCTCAATGAGGTTAAAATTTATATTAAATGCACCATTTCAGCTAGGATCTGGAGGTACTTGCGTTGCTCGTTTTGGGGGTTCCCTTGTTGTCTTCATAGCAGAAAGGGGTTTCCCAAGGTTGCTGATTGGCTGGAAGTTCAGTAGTCATTGAAGTGATGTCTTGGGAAGCCAATAGTTGGGCATTGGCTGAAGATGTAGAGTTGTGGGCTGGTTGAAGTTTTGAGGCGGTCACAGACTCGTGGTGAACTCGGAGACATGCCCTTGCGGCAAAACTTAACTCAGAACACGAAACTCTCAACGGAAAAGAAAAGAAACTAAAGTAAAAGAAAGCAAGAAAAGAGTAAAGTTTGACGAGACTAGGTGGCGTTTCGCGTTGCTCGTTTTGGGGGTTCCCTTGTTGTCTTCATAGCAGAAAGGGGTTTCCCAAGGTTGCTGATTGGCTGGAAGTTCAGTAGTCATTGAAGTGATGTCTTGGGAAGCCAATAGTTGGGCATTGGCTGAAGATGTAGAGTTGTGGGCTGGTTGAAGTTTTGAGGCGGTCACAGACTCGTGGTGAACTCGGAGACATGCCCTTGCGGCAAAACTTAACTCAGAACACGAAACTCTCAACGGAAAAGAAAAGAAACTAAAGTAAAAGAAAGCAAGAAAAGAGTAAAGTTTGACGAGACTAGGTGGCGTTTCTCCTCATGGTTTTAGAGGAGCTGCTGGCATGTAAGCCAGAGCACGATGGAACGGCGCTCAAAGAATTCACGGGCAAAAAGGCATAATTTGATGGTGTCCTGAGTATTTAAACCGGGCTGTTGGACACATCCC